>NC_083223.1:18937744-18981025 GCF_032191835.1 Heteronotia binoei | reverse complement strand
AGTAAAATACAAGGTATTTGGCATGTGCACAGATCAGCAGGGCATTCAAAATCCCCAAGAAAGATTTCGTCTGCTGCTCGGATGGGATTCTAAAAGCAAGCCAAGCTAGAGAAATGGCCCCTTCCCAAAGGGAAAGGGCCATTTCTCTAGCTTGGCCCCTTCCCAAAGCCAACCTGAGGGAGTCACAATGCCACCCCAGGCAGACTTTCTCAAGCCCCAACTCACTGAGATCAATACATTTAGATAGGAATAATAACTGTGTTCACAGGTGAAGTCAAGTTAGCAAAAAAAAATTCTCCCCTGGGGATGATCATTGGATTCACACACCACAAAATCCAAATTAATAGGACCCATCCATTTACTGTTACCCTAGGTTAAGGACAGGAAGTCAGTGGGCTTTGGCAGCTGTGATTTTGCATGGGAGTGTAAATGCATTCCCAGTTATTGCAATCCTGAGTGCATTTCTCTGGCAAATCCCTGCCACAGTTCCCTAGGAAGAAAAGACTTCCAGGGCTAAAGGAGCTGTGGAGAAGGATCTTTCCCCTCAAAGCAGCTTCATATCAAGGGGGATTTTGTGGCCACCTACAGGTTGAAAAACTGGGTTCTGGCACAACGTTTATAGCCCACTGCTCCCCAGGTATGACCCAATGACTGGCCCTAAAATCAGGGCTAGCCCTAAAATCTCCACTTTACTTCCCCAGGGAATGGAGGAAACAGCCACCCCAAAAAGTCGCTCCCACCCTCCAAAACTGGCATTGAAGACCAGACTGCCTGTGAAGACGAACGCTCTGTTTGGCTAGTGTCCTGTCATGGATTTTTCCACATCCAAGAATCTGTCTGTCCAGCACCCTTTCAAACTCTGCTAGACCAGCAGGCGTCAGCAGGTAGTTAATTCAAGGAACAGATGATTGCAGCCTCACTGGACCCCCAAGCTGACCTGGGCCCCAGGAAGGTTGTACCCCCAGAGCAGTGTTCCCTCTAAGCTGAGTTACCATGAGCTAGATCACCGTTTTTTAGATTCCAGCACATACTTTTTTTTCTCTTTGCCCCAGAGCAAACGAATTGATGCAGTCGCTCACAAGACTCCACAGCTTAGAGGGAACATTGCCCCAGTCTTCATGCATCAAAGGGGTCTCAGAGGTCCCTATCTCCCTGTTCTTCCTGAGTGCAAATGAGCCTGCAATGCTAAGAACTCTCCTCTAGAATCACAACGGAGGTCCCGCCCGCAGAATGAGATCATGCTGTCTCCCTTGGGCCATTTCTTTCCACAAGGGGGCAGAAATCTAAAAGAAGAAAATATTCCATTTCTGGAAAGATAAGTTATAGGACAGCTTTGCGTGAGATGTTTTTCCCCTCTTGTTCTTAGTATTTTTGGAAAATATATATATCCTTCACTCCAAACGGTTGCAATTCATAAGGTTTTTAAAATCCTAAATAGAGTGATTTTCTGTATCAAGTGCTATCCAGGCCCCCTGGACTAAGGAATTTCTTGCTCTCGGCAATGATTTGTTTACTATATAGTAGGGTTGTCAATTCCCAGGTGGGGGGGTGCTCTTTTTTGAGATAGAGGCACCAAATTTTCAGCATAGCATCCAGTGTTTCTCCCCAAAGTACCCTCAAGTTTCCAAAAAGATTGGACCAGGGGGTCCAATTCTATGACACACACACACCCCCGAAAGAAGGTGCCCCTATCCATTATTTCCTATGGAATAATTATTTCCAGGTAAAAGGTGTGCGGTCCCTTTGAATGTGATGGTTAGAACTCCCTTTGGAGTTCAATGATGCTTGTCACACCCTTGCTCCTGGCTCCACCCCAGTGTCTCCTGGCTCCACCCCCAAAGTATCATGATTTGAGACAGCCAGGCTGGGCAACACGTGAGGATATGGTTAAGTTTTCTGAGTGCTGTTTGTTTGTAAAGTGTTTTTATTGTATTGTATTTTATTGTTTTATCGTATGTTGTACTCCGCCCTGAGCCCTACAGGGAATGGGCGGAATAGAAATAGACTAAAATCAATCAATCGATATTTCTAAGGCCATCTGCCATTTCCTCAGACTCTCACCAAGGCACTTCTGTGTAATTATTATTATCATTACTGTTATTCGCTGATTACAAATGTGGGCTTCCTTGTTTAGGATTCATCGAATATCAGCCAGGATGGGAAAGGGAAGGGGCAAAGTTTCAGCTGAGAGTATCTCCACTTGAAAGCCACCTTCCAAGCCCAAATGAGACATACCAAGAGGAGGGGGAGGGCTCCGTTTCCAGCATTGGTTATGGGCTGCTCACACAGAAGCAGGTTCTTGCACACAAAATGGTCTTCCCAGACCAAAATCCTTGCTTAGCAGCAGGAGCTCACAGGAGCGGAGCTCTGGAACCTCTAAATTTTATTGTGCTCTTTCTTACCCCACCCAAATGCTTCATTCTGGCTCCATTGCTGAACTGTAAGATCTGACAAACTTTCTAATGTCCCCCCCACAGACACACACACAATGGGGAGATGACGAAAATATATGAAGCAGACAAATGGAAATCTTCCTTATGCCACTGTGGCCACGTAGGAGAAAGCAGCTTTAGAAGTATGAGGGGAGGAAAGCTTTATAATGACAATTCTAATTCAAGAAGCATTTTAAGTAGATGCTGAGCTGATGCTGAGCTGACCCCAGTTTAGCTGTATCTGAACCAGTGCTGGATTAAACACTGTGGAGGCCCCTAGGCAGTTGAAAACTTGGGGGCCCCTCACAAATTGTCTGAGCACCTGTCCCACTGCCCACGGCGCCCACTGCAGCCTGCAGGCACCTTCCGAAAAGCCCCTTTTACGAAGCTGCAGGGGAGCGGCAGAGAGAGGCAAACTTGGCAAAAATGCCAGCAGCAGCCACACCAGGCAAGTCAGGCAAAGAGCAGCCCTGCAGGCCGGGAGGGATGCAAGTGCGGGGGGGGGGAGCCAGCCCGAGGCGTGGGGGCCCATAGGCCACTGCCTACTTGACCTAATTGTTAATCCAGCTTTGATCTGAACTTGCAGGACGTCTGTCTGTAGCAGCAGAAAAGAGGAAGAGTTCAGAAGCATCTGAAAGACTAACCACATTTGTGGAAGGGCAGGATCTCTCAGGAGTCACTGAGAGAGCCAGTTTGGAGTAGTGGTTAAGTGTGCAGACTCTTACCTGGGAGAACCGGGTTTCATTCCACACTCCTCCACTTGCAGCTGCTGGCATGGCCTTGGGTGAGCCATAGCTCTGGCAGAGGTTGTCCTTGAAAGGGCGGCTGCTGGAGAGTCCTCTCAGCCCCACCCACCTCACAGGGTGTCTGTTGTGGGGGAGGGAGATAAAGGAGATTGCGAACCGCTCTGAGACTTCTTGGGTGGAGGCGGAATATAAATACAATGTCTTCTGCTCACTTCTTCAGATTCAAAGACTCATAAAAGCTCTTATGCAGCCACAAATTCTGTTAGCCTTTCAGGTGTTCGTGGACTCTCACTCTTCTCTGCTGCTACAGACAGACAGATTAAAATGGCTTCCCATTTTGATCTATCTGCAGGAAGAGGGGAACCATAGCTAGAGAGGGGGAGGGTGTGTCTTTGGTGTAGGGAAACCTGTGGCAGTCAACAAATCACAATAAAAATGTAAGAGACCCCCTCAGACAGGATGACTGCTGTGGTGCATATCTTTTAGCCAGTCCAAAAAGCACCTTTGGGGCTGGTATTCAAAGGGAGATTAGCATCATCAACACCCATTAGTTTAGGCTCCCTAGAGGTAGGGCAGGTTAAAGACCCACACTCTGAAAGTCCAGGGGAAGGGAGGAGGCCCTTGGAACAAAGGGAGATTCTACCCCCCCCCCTTCCCCAAGGAATGATAAGGTGCCTTTTAGCCAGGACTGTGAATTTCTTCCCCAACTTTTCTTATTTGAGAGAGAAAATAAGATTAGGAAATGGCAAAGAAGGAACGAAGAGTCACCAAGATCGGTGTTAATTTAATTAATCCATTCATTTTTAACTTTTATTAGCCACTTTCCTTCCTTAGGGAGCTCCAAGCAGCTTACAAACATGGGTAAAATACCCAGAATAAAATACATTCAAACCATATCATCTGAATTGAGAATGACTACTAAACTGAACCAGATGTGGTCCTAAATAAACTTACATTGGCTCCTACAGTTTGAAAGCCATCAGGTTCAGAATCCCTGAATTTATTCCCCTCCTAATTCTATAATCCTGGTCCTGTGGCTACTTTACAACCCTTTGATTGTTAGATTCTGTCATCCTTCCTGAATCTCAGCAAGAAGGGCAGACAGTAAAGGAAGTAAATCCATCCATAACTGTGAAGAATTGCAGATTTATACCCCGCCCTTCTCTCCGAATCAGAGTGGTTTACAATCTCCTATATCTTCTCCCTCCACACAGAAACTCTGTGAGGTGGGTGGGGCTGAGAGAGCTCTCACAGCAGCTGCCCTTTCAAGGACAACCTCTGCCAGAGCTATGGCTGACCCAAGGCCATTCCAGCAGCTGCAAGTGGATGAGTGGGGAGTCAAACCCGGTTCTCCCAGATAAGAGTCCCCTTTCTGTGGGCAGAAAGGCGGGGGGGGGGGGGGGTTATTGCATGACAGAGCAGACAGATCCGGTCTGGGTGCTCATCTGTACTCCATGCGACACAATCACCCATTAATTATGGTTCAGAGGAGCTCGTAATAGAACAACTAGAGGAGAGTCCAGGGCCGCTTTTGAGAACCACTAGATTTTCAGGGTAGCACTTTTGAAAGGTCCCTTCCACAGACACACAGATTGTGGGTTGTCCTCCATTCCTGTGTGTGTTGTGTCTGCTTAGGACCATGGCTTCATCCTCACAAATTGTCCCAACCGGGAACCACTCTAGGAGATATCTCTTGTACCACAGGGAATATGGCAGGTTCTCCAAATAGCACCCCCCCACACATCCGACGGGGAACTGTTTCTATGTGGGAAGGTATCGTGGATTCTTTTTACTCTCCCTCTCAAACACTGTTCTTGTATGCTCCCTCTTGTTATATACCAGAGGAGGCCAAACTTGCTTAACTGAAGAGCCGCATAGAATAATTGTCAGATGTTTGAGAGCCACAAGGAAGGAAGGGAAGGTGGAAAGAAAGCAAAGAGATGGGGGGGAGGAAGAGGTGGAAAGAAAACAACTTTTACTGTAAATGCATTCGCCAAGCTATTAGCCGGCTTGGCGAAGTGATTTCAATGCCTTCTTCAAGCCGGTCAATGGTGCTTCAAGAGCCACACGATACGTGTGAAAGAGCCACGTGTGGTTCCCGAGCCACAGTTTGGCCACCCCTGTTATAGACTGTTGGGGTTGCCGCTATGCCTTGGCACCACAGTGTGGAGAGCCGTGAAGGGAAGCTTGTTTTCAACTCCCTCTAGCCTGTCTTAGCAGAACCCAGCCCAGTTATTGGGGAAACCCAGGCTGGAATAATTCTCAGCCTTCCTGGTAGTTCTGCCCCTGCTCCCTTTCTAAGACCAAGGCCTGGAAGGAGAAAAGGAGAAATCCCCTTTCCCTTACCAGGATTCAGGGCTTTTCTTGTAGCAGGAGCTCCTTTGCCTATTAGGCCACACCTCCCTGATATGGCCAGTCCTCCAAGAGCTTATAGGGCTCTTCGTACAGGGCCTACTGGAAGCTCCGGGGGGATTGGCTCCATCAGGGGAGTGGAGCCTAATATGCAAAGGAGTTCCTGCTAAAAAAAAAAGCCCTGCCAGGATTAAAGCCCTGCAGCCCTGCAGGGTAGCCTAATTGCAGCCACGCCCGATTCAGCTAGGTAGAGTGTGACCCGATGTCTAAGACACTGGACCCTTGGCTAGCTCTAATAGGCAAGCTCAGACAGGTACTTTAAAAACGAGGCTTTTATTAGAAAAGCAAGTTATAAAGCCTGTATCTTAAAAAACCCTTTGCACCCGCTGGTGTTATTGATGCTTATGCACCAGGCCGCAGTGCCTGATATAGGTAAAGGTAGTCCCCTGTGCAAGCACCAGTTGTTTCCGACTCTGGGGTGACGTTGCTTTCAAAATGTTTTCATGGCAGACTTTTTACGGGGTGTTTTGCCATTGCCTTCCCCAGTCATCTACACTTTCCCTCCAGCAAGCTGGGGACTCATTTTACCGACCTCGGAAGGATGGAAGGCTGAGTCAACCTCGAGCCGGCTACCTGAATCCAGCTTCCGCCAGGATTGAACTCAAGTCGTGAGCAGAGCTTAGGACTGCAGTACTGCAGCTTTACCACTCTGTGCCACGGGGCTTAGTGCATAAACATCAATAACACCAGCAGGTGCAAAGGCTTTATAACTTGATACAGGGCTTAGAAATCAGGCCACAGGTCTGTTCATGACAGGTGATGCAGGAGGGAGGTGGTAGTCCTTTCCCTTGTGGTCTTGATCCTAATCGTCCACTCCACGCTGGGGATGGGAGAGAACCCACAACTGTTGTGAGATTGCATTCTGTCTTTGAGAGGAGGGGGATCCAAGATCCAGTCTCTGCACTCTGTCGTGTGTCTGGAGGCCCTCATGGGTTTCTTGGCCCAGTGATGGGGCCAACCTGATGAGCACAAGATACTTGCTCAGGGATGCTTTGCCAGAAGCTTAGCAAGGCGAAGGACAATGTCGAGGACTTTGGACTGGAGGTCTGAATGGAAGGAAATAGCAGATTCAGGTGGGGAGCCGTGTTGGTCTGAAGCAGCAGCAGAAGTTTTAGTCCGGTAGGGTTGCCAAGTCCAATTCAAGAACTATCTGGGGACTTTGGGTGTGGAGCCAGGAGATGTTGGAGGCGGAGCCAGGAGCATGGTTGTGAGAAGCACAACTGAACTCCAAGGGGAGTTCCAGCCAGCACATTTAAAAGGAGCACACACCTTTTAAATGCCTTCCCTCCATTGGAAATAATGGATAGGGGCACCTTTTTTCAGGGCTCATAAAATTGGACTTCCTGCTCCAATGTTTTTGAAACCTGGAGGGTATTTTGGGGAGAGGCATTGGATGTTATGCGGCAAATTTGGTGCCTCTACCTCAAAAAACAGCCCCCCCCCCGAGCCCCAGATATCCACAGATCAATTCACAATTATACCCTATGGGAATCGGTCTCCGTAGGGAATAATAGAGTGCCCAGCAGCCATTTCCCTCCCCCCTGTGCTTTCTGATGACCCTGAGTGGGGGGGAGGGCCTTCAAACCAGGGGATCCCCTGCCCCCACCTGGGGATTGGCAACCCTACTCCAGTGGTGCCTTTAAGACCAGCAAAGTGTTATTCAAGGGATAAGCTTCCATGTGAAAGCACACTGACTCTGAAGAAGTCTTAGGGCTGGCAGCTCCAGTCGGAGAAACTCCTGGAGATCTGGGGAGGGGCCACCGTTGGGGGGGTCCCGTGCCAGAGAGCCCACCCTCCCAAGCTTCCATTTTCTCCAGAGGAGCTGGTCTCTGTAGTCTGCAAGTGAGCTGTAATTCCAGGGGATCCTCAGGTCTCTCCTGGAGTCTGGCATCCCTAAGAGGTGTGCTTGCACACTAACTGCAACTTTTACCGTGAATGAAACTTTGCTGGTCTTAAAGGTGCTGCTGAACTCAGACTTTGGAGAGCACAAAGTATATTGCAGGAAAGGATTGGTTAAGGAATTGCAATGTTGTCAGAGTTTGGGCCATCGAGTGGATCAGGAAACCTGAATGGGGTCCTCAGGGACTGATAAAGTGAAATGCCCATGAATGTGCCCCAGGGAGAGGGATTAGTCTGCATCCCTATTAGCTGAACAATTAGAGAACAATTCCTATTAGAGAACAAAAGGAACGGCAGGATGCAGCTCCAGAAGTACCATACCTTAGAGACCAACAGAAAAGGACTTGCCAATGGAAATACCTGGGACTGGCATGCTCAAAGAACTGTGAAGGAGGATCTCAGACCCAGGAAGCCAGCAGAAGCATTAGGAACGCAACATGCCAGTATCCCAAGCAGAGCTTTCTCTGGAGTTGCCAACACCCTTTGAGAAAAATACTGTTCTTTTAATGGAGGTTTAATGGATTTTGGGTTTGCTGTGTTATTCTGGCTTTAAATAAAAAAAAGTTTTTAAAACTAAGAACACAAGAGAAGCCACGTTGGATCAGGCCAATGGCCCATCCAATCCACCACTCTATGTCACACGGTAGCCAAAACCCCCCCACCCAATTGCCATCAGGAGGTTCACAAGTGGAGCCCCCAGCACCAAGAATACAGAGCATCGCTGCCCCAGACAGAGAGATCCAACAATACGCTGTGGCAAGAAAGAAAGAAAGAAAGAAAGAAAGAAAGAAAGAAAGAAAGAAAGAAAGAAAGAAAGAAAGAAAGAAAGAAAGAAAGAAAGAAAGAAAGAAAGAAAGAAAGAAAGCCGCTGAAGCTTTTCCTGCCATGGAAGTCCATAACCTTACCTGATCAATTATACTAATTAAGTCTCCTTTAAAGAGACGGATACTTTTTCTTCCAAGCTGTCGGTGACCCTGGCTAGAGCCGGCTTTCCTGGCTTGGTGGGGTTGCCACCTTTCCAGATGAGGCTTCAAAGAAACTAGTGGGAAAATCAGCGATTTCCTCCTAGGCAGGCAACATAACCCCCGCCCCCCCCCCCCCCCATCTTCTTGCATAATTTAACACTGAGGAATCATTTGCATCAGAAATATTTAAGCTGAACGAGCGGTTTGGGTGTTTGTTTGTTTTTTAAGTAATTCAGAAATGCTAATCTATCCTAACCACCTTGCACAGGGGACCTTTCCTTTCTCCAGATATCCTCTTGGCCCCAGCAGCGGTCAGATACCATGTTGTTGTTCAGTCGCACAGTCGAGTCCGACTCTTTGCGACCCCACGCACAAAGTCACGCCAGTCTTCCCCTTCATAGGGGTAGGGACAGTGGCTCAGTGGTAGAGCATCTGCTTGGCAAGCAAAAGGTCCCAGGTTCAATCCCCGGCATCTTCAACTAAAATAGGTCCAGGCAAATAGGCATAAAAAGCCTTAGCTTGAGACCCTGGAGAGCTGCTGCCAGTCTGAGTAGACAATACTGACTTTGATGGACCAAGGGTCTGATTCAGTATAAGGCAGCTTCATATGTTCATCCTCCGAAGTGTTTTTAAACAGAGACACACACCCCTTTCGTGGCTGTATAAAGCCACATTCCAAGCCCAAATGAGACATACCAGGCGGTTTGGGGCTGCTCACCCAGAAGCAGGTTCCTGCACCCCAAGTGCTCTTCCCAGACCAAAGTCCTTGCTTTGCTGTATTGGAACCTGCAAGAAGTTAAAAAGAGCAAGAGTCCAGTAGCTCCTGAAAGTCTAGCAACATTTGTGGAAGGGCATGAGCTTTTGCAACTCGCTGCTCACGTCTTCAGATTCAATCTCATGAAAGCTCTTATCCATCCACAAATTTGGTTAGTCTTCAAGGTGTTCCTGCACTCTCGCTCTTTTCTACTGCTACAGACAGAATAACAGGACTGCTTCATTCCTCCAAGCATCTATCTGCATACCAGCTAACAGCCCTGCCAAGACATCCCCAAGGTGTTGGGGTTTTTTATGTGTCATGGTCCCTTGGACTGCAAGAAGATCCAATCAGTCAGTCCTAAGGGAAATCAACCCAGACTGTTCCCTGGAAGGTCAGATGCTGAAGCTGAAGCTCAAATCCTTTGGCCACCAAATGAGAAGGGAGCATTCACAGGAGAAGATCCTGATGCTGGAAAGACAGAAGGCAAAAGAAGAAGGGGACAGCAAAAGATGAGATGGCTGGACAGCGTTACTGATGTGACTAACATGAATTTGAGCAGGCTTCGGAGGATGGTGGAAGACTGGTGTGACTTTGTCCACGGGGTCGCAAAGTCAGACTCAATTGTGCGACTGAACAACAACAACATGGTATCTGACCCCTGCTGGGGCCAAGAGAATATCTGGAGAAAGGAAAGGAAAGGTCCCCTGTGCAAGCACCAGTCGTTTCCAACTCTGGGGTGACGTTGCTTTCACAACATTTTCACGGCAGACCTTTTTACGGGGTGGTTTGCCATTGCCTTCCCAATCATTTACGCTTCCCCCCCAGCAAGCTGGGTACTCATTTTACCGACCTCGGAAGGATGGAAGGCTGAGTCAACCTTGAGCCGGCTACCTGAACCAGCTTCCACTGGGATCGAACTCAGGTCGTGAGCAGAGCTTAGGACGGCAGTACTGCAGCTTTAACACTCTGCACCACAAGGCTCTGGAGAAGCTGCTGATCAAAACCCGCCCCTGTGTTCTGACTGCTGTGTTCCCATCCAAGTACTCGCCAGGGTCGGTTCTCCTTAGCTCCCAAGATGTAATGAGATCAGGCTTACATGATTTAAAGACCCCAAGATAATATCTATTGCTCGGTGAAATGTAAACTTTTACACCTGACAGTGGAGTTCTTTCTTTCCTGTTATTTATTCCTCAGCTAGGAACCATGGATTTCTTCAGGGTTTCCTCTTGGGAAACAGTCCCACCTGGTATTCATCAGCTTCGGCCTGAGATTTGCATCCTGGGTCGCTAATTCTCAGCTTGTTTTATTTCATTTCTGCCCCATATCTCTCTCCAGTGGGAACCCAAAACCTCTTATTTGGCCATCTGACAGCAATGGCAATCCTGTGAACTTAGGAGATCATGGAGAGGAGCGCAGGAAGGGTTGCATCAGTGCTTCGTTCCCGTGGCCCTTTCTTACACACCCAGCGTTAGCCACTTTGGGGTCAGGCAGTAATTTTTCTCCAGGTCAGTTTAGCAAGGGATCCTGGAGGGTTTTATTTCGCCATCTTCTGGCATGGAGCAGGGGTCACTGGGGAATGTGGGGGGAAGCTATTTGTGAGTTTTCTGCATCGTGCAGGGGGTTGAACTAGACGGCCCTGGAGGTCCCTTCCAAATCCATGAATCTATTATTCATCTCTTCTCCATTTTAAACTAACAACAACCCTGCAAGGTGGGCTAGGCTGACAGTGTGTGCCTAGGCCAAAGCATGCCTTCTGAAGGGCATAGGGTTGCCAAGTCCAATTCAAGAAATAGCTGGGGGCTTTGCATGTGGAGCCAGCAGATTTTGGGAGGTGGAGCCAGGAGACACTGGTGGTGGAGCCAGGAGCAAGCGTGTGAAAAGCATAACTGAATTTCAAAGGGAGTTCCAGCGATCACATTTAAAGGGACCACACACCCTTTAAATGCCTTCCCTCCATTTGGAATAATGAGGGATGGGGCACCTTCTTTAGGGGCTCATAGAACTGGACTTCTTGGTCCAATCTTTTTGAAACATGTAGGGTATTTGAGGGAGTGGAATTAAATGCTATGCTGCAAATTTGGTGCCTCTACCTCAAAAAACAGCCCCCCCCAGATCCCCAAATACCCACAGATCAATTCATTATACCCTATGGGAATTGGTCTCCATAAGGAAGAAAGGAGTGCCCAGCAGACATTTCCCTCCCCCCCCCCACTTTCTGAAGACCCTGAAGTGGGGGGAGGGCCTCCAAACCGGGGAATCCCCTGCCCCCACCTGGGGATTGGCAACCCTAGAAGGGGAAGGGTTGTGGCTCAGTGGTAGAGCATCTGTTTTTGCTTACAAACGATCAGGAGATTCCAGGGTCAGTCTCCAGCTGGACTAAGCTTTCATTGGTAGATGGCACTGAGATAGGTCATAAACCGAGAATGGGAATCTACCTGTCCGCAGTCCTTCTACATGCTTAAACGGAGACCAATTTGCAGTCTGTTTCAGAGGATGGCAACTGGGAAAAGGAAAGGAAAGGTCCCCTGTGCAAGCACCAGTCATTTCCCACTCTGGAGTTGCTTTCACGATGTTTTCGCGGCAGACTTTTTACGGGCTGGTTTGCCATTGCCTTCCCCAGTCATCTACACTTTCCCCCCAGCAAGCTGGAGACTCATTTTACCAATCTTGGAAAGATGGAAGGCTGAGTCAACCTTGAGACGGCTACCTGAAAACCCAGCTTCCGCCGGGGATCAAACTCAGGTCGTGAGCAGAGCTTTTGCAGCTTTAACACTCTGCAAAAACAGGAATCCCTCAAAGTCTTAACTGTTTTGTTGCAGGATAACAATTCCTCGGCCAGACCATCCAGCAAGAGTGGTCGCTCTAGCCCTCCGAATCTACAGCCCTGAGATGGCTTTTTGACCCCTAAGGTGCTAGAATTTTTGCCATAGCCCCTATGAGTTAAACAAAACCCTTAAGACTAAAATAATTCATTTCAGCAGAATCCTTTCAGAGATCTCTTAATTGCAGGAGAAGGGAGCCGAGTCAGGAAAGGTGCTATTGGACAAGCTGCCTCCCTCTTTTATAGCCGTGGGAATTCCTGTTTAGTTTTACCACTGCAAGCTCCTGGCTACCCCTGTGGGAGTCTGAATTAGATCAGTCAGCCTGTTAAATTCTCTTGCTTTGAGCTGAAAACCTCTGCACATGTACAGGAGTCCTTTCAGCTCTTGGAAGGAAACTCTGCCCCTTCAGTTCTCGGAGCATGATATGCTTTTCCTGTCAAAAGGCCGACCGGAGACAGTTCTGGGCAGAGACACACAAACTGGATTGGGATTATTTTATTTTCAAATTCTGTCGATACAAAACTGAATTGTATGAACAGGGCACATGACTTAGAAACTTCCTACCTTTATTCTCGATCCCTTGACACGAGTATTGATCCCCAGGGAGATTGCTGGCTCCTGTCGATGAATGCACAATACGAAATGGACGTGTGATTCATGTCCCACCACCATAAACGTGTTTCCTTAAAAGCCACATCCTGATCAATCTCATTTAGTTCCATTCTTTTAAAAAAGAAATAATCTGCAAACTAGATGCTGGCAGTATACAGTTTCACAAAGTCGCTTTTGCCCTGATTCTATAGCAGGGGTGGCCAAACTTGCTTAATGTCAGAGCCACATAGGATAAACACCAGATGTTTGAGAGCCACAAGACATGAACATCACATGTTTGAGAGCTGCAGAAGGAAGGAAGGAAAATAGATGGTGAGGGAGGAAGAAATGGAAAGAAAGCAACTTTAAATGCATTCTCTAAGCCACTGACTGCCTTGGCGTGGAGAAATGATTTAAAGAGAGAAATGCCTTCTCCAAGCCAGCTGACGGGACGGCTTTGAGAACCACAGTATGTGTGAAAGAACTACATGTGACTCCCAAGTCACAGTTTGCCCACCCCTGTTCTATACCAATACATAATTTCCACTGCCATTAAAACATAAGAATGCATTTTTAACATAAAAGTTCCACTTTTTTTTTTCAAATTAAGCTTTAAGAGTAGAGATAGCACACGTCTGTTAACTCTGAAAGGAAAGGAATAACTCCCTGCTATGGATTTTCATTTTTAAGGTGAATCCAATTAGAACCTCACCTTCCTCAAAGGAATGCAGACAGCCCCAGACCCTTGAAAGAATTAGGTGTGCTCAAGAACACAAAAAGCAACCTGCAGTTTCAGTGTGTTTGTGTGTTGGGAGGGCTTGAATTTGAGAAAGATGGAACCCAAATCCATCCCTTTCAGCTCCAACAGACTTAGCAGAAGAGACTGAAGTTGGTTCCTTATTCCCAGTTCCTTATTCATTCATTCATGAATTCAACCAAAAACACTGAGAGTGAACTCTGAACATATGGACATATGAAGCTGCTTTATACTGAATCAGACCCTCGGTCCATCAATGTCAGTATTGTCTTCTCAGACTGGCAGCGGCTCTCCAGGGTCTCAAGCTGAGGCTTTTCACACCTATTTGCCTGGACCCTTTTCTGGAGATGCCAGGGATTGAACCTGGGACCTTCTGCTTCCCAAGCAGATGCTCTACCACTGAGCCACCGTCCCTCCCCAAAAGATCTGGGAGCCCATATATCATACACCCCCATGTTTGGGGACTCAGCTCTTCAAGTGGACCTGAGCATGTTCCTGGTTTAAGGTGTGGTTCTCGTGCTAGCTGCCCCAAAACGGGATGCCCCCAGGACACACAGAGATGGACAAAGGGGCCAGGCTGTACCCCAAAACAATATTTGGACCACTCCAAATGACACATCTCCATGCTTGGAACACTGTCCCCTGAAAGAAGACATGCAATTGTGCCTGGTCCAAACAACAGTCTCAGCGCCACAAGCTTCCATTTGGAGTGCCACCTAGAAGTCTGTATTCCAAACGAGATTTGAATAAGGAACTACTTGCCCTCTGCACCTCAAAATGCAGTATGGACCACTGCGTGCCATATACCTTCATGTTCAGGGGACTCTGCCCTTCAAGAGGACCTGTGCTGGTTACTGGTCCAAACAGCACTTCACATGCCAGCTGCTCTAAAGTGTGGTACTACAAGCTTTGATCTGGGGTACCACCATAAATGCCTGTCTTTCAAAGTATATTGGAGTAAGGAACCTCTCCCAGTGATGTGCTGTCTTGCGGACCTCATGGGTGAAGGTCATTTTGGTGCTGAATAAGAATTAACAGTCCTCCAAGCTTCAATTTGTGGCAATAAACTGAGATTGCTGAATTTGGATACATTTGCAAGTACAATGACGAACCCATTAGGGCTCAATGGATTCTTATCTCACCTTTCATGCTAATGTTCCACACCCATGTCCCTAACAAGCCGCTTAGAAAGCACATTGCAGCAGAATAAAATAGCCCACCCAAAATCCATTAAACCTCCATTAAAAGGACAGGGTATTTTTCTCAAGGGATGTTGGCCACTCTAGCTACAGCCCTGCTTGGGATACCGGCAGGCTGCATTCCTAATGCTTCTGATCTGGCTTCCTCTTTCACAGTTTTTGAGCACACCAGTCCCACATATTTCTATTGACAACCCAAACCTGCAATTCCTTTTCTGTGTGTGGACTCTAAGGTGCTTCTGCAGTTCCTTTTGTTCTCCTTGACAGCTAATAAGAATGCAGACTAATCCCTCTCCCTGGGGCACATTCGTGGGCATTTCACTTTATCAATCTGTGACCCCATTCAGATTTCCTGATCCACTGGATGGCCCAAACTCTGACAACTTTGCCTGGGCTGCAATTCTTTACTCAGTCTTTCCTGCAATATACTTTGTGCTGTCCAAAGTCTGAGTCCAGCGGCACCTTTAAGACCAGCCAAGTTTTATTGAAGGTAGAAGTTGTAGTTAGTGTGGAAGCGCACCTCTTGGAGATGCCAGCCTCCAGGTGGGCCAAAGCAAAAACAACTGTGCCCAAACATTTACAAACAGTCTCTATTTAATTGGGAAAAATATATACACAATATGTTCCACAAGGGGTGGGTTCTATGGCAATAAAGTCCATGAATTCATGTGGCAACAAAATTGCTCCTGAGTAGCTGAGAAACCAGATCCCGTCAAAAGAAGACCCCAAAGGTTGATATATCGTTAACGTGCCTGTCGACTTCTTGGTACACGTTTCACATCAAGATGCTTTCTCGTAGAGCCAGTCCCGAATGAAATGTTTAGCAAAAATATTGCTCCACTGATGGCAAACTATGTCTTCCAACAACTTACACATGCTCACCTTTTGTAAATTATATCAGCTTTGTAAATATAATTATTTGTAAATTAAATCAAAATTGCAGACTGTCAACATAGTAAATATGTAACTGTGGAGAGCAAACAATTCCTTAATCCTGGGGATCTGGATAGCACAGGGGTGGCCAACAGTAGCTCTCCCGATGTTTTTTTGCCTACAACTCCCATCAGCCGCAGCCATTGGCCATGCTGGCTGGGGCTGATGGGAGTTGTAGGCAAAAAACACCTGGAGAAATACCGTTGGCCACCCCTGGGATAGCACTTGATACAGAAGAAGAAGATATTGGATTTATATCCCACCCTCCACTCCAAAGAGTCTCAGAGCGGCTCACAATCTCCATTACCTTCCTCCCCCACAACAGACACCCTGTGAGGTGGGTGGGGCTGGAGAGGGCTCTCACAGCAGCTGCCCTTTCAAGGACAACCTCTGCCAGAGCTATGGCTGACCCAAGGCCATGCTAGCAGGTGCAAATGGAGGAGTGGGGAATCAAACCCGGTTCTCCCAGACAAGAGTCCTCACACTTAACCACTGCACCAAACTGGCTCTCAGAAAATCAGCCTATTCCAGTTTCATGAAAGAAACTAGGAATTACAGCAATCAGGAAAGAAAATCCAAGCAAAGATTTCCTATAACATGTTTCCAAGAATGGAATATTTTCTCCAGATCTGCCCCCCCTGTAGAGTGCAATGGCCCAAGGGAGAGAGCATTTAACTCAGACTGCAGGCCGGACCTCCATTGTGATTCCAGAGGAAAGAGTCCTCAGGATTTGCACTCATTAATAAGGGAGATAGGGACCTCTTTGATGCATGAGGCACAAAAGACCCCCAGGGAAGGTGCCCAAAATACTCTCCTGGCTCCTCTCCCATTGGACAAAGATAAAAGTGTTGCCTCTCAGGTAAGAGCTTGGCCCTGACCACCTTTCCTTGTCCAGGGAGCCTTCTCTAGAAGAAGACTTTGTCCTGCTGTGATCTCGCAGGGAGGCTTTGCCCTAAACTTGGCTGAGCAAAGATTTCCCTTCTCTCCACAGGCCTGAAAGATGGAAGCTCCTGCTGGCGGAGGTAAGCTGGGCTTCCAGATGTGGGGTCTGGGGAAATGTCCCCTCTAAGCTGTGGAGTCTTGTGAGCAAAAATTCTACTTCTTGAGCTTCTAGCATTACAATTGTGAGCGACTGCATCCATTAGTTTGCTCTGGGGCAAAGAGAAAAAAAGTATGAGCTGGAATCTAAAAAACGGTGATCTAGCTCATGGTAACTCAGCTTAGAGGGAACACTGCTCTGGGGGTACAACCTTCCTGGGGCCCAGGTCAGCTTGGGGTCCAGTGAGGCTGGAATCATTTGTTCCTTGAATTAACTACCTGCTGTTACCTGCTGGTTTAGCAGACTTTGAAAGGGTGCTGGGCAGACAGATTCTTGGATGTGGAAAAATCCATGACAGGCCACTAGCCAAACAGAGCGTTCGTCTTCACAGGCAGTCTGGTCTTCAGTGCCAGTTTGGGGGGGGGGAGGGAGCAACTCTTTGGGGTGGCCATTTCCTCCATTCCCTGGGGGGGGGGGATGGAAAGTAAAGTGGAGATTTTAGGGCCAGCCCTGTGTATTCCATTGGGTCCCAGCAGAAGCTTTTGTGAACTAAGAGCATTACCTGGATGGGGGAAAGTGAGCTATAAACTTTGTGCCAGAACCCAGTTTTTCAATCTGTAGGTGGCCACAAGAGTCCCCTTGATGTGAAGCTGCTTTGAGGGGGAAGTTCTTTCTTCACTGCTCCTGTGGCCCTGGAGAAAGAAGTCTTTTCTTCCCAGGGAAATGTGGCAGGGATTTGCCAGAGAAATGCATTCAGGATTGCAATAACTAGGAATGCATTTACATATCACAGCAGTCAAAGCCTACTCACCTCCTGTCCTTAACCTAGGATAACAGTCTATGGCAGGAGTGGCCAAACTGTGGCTCGGGAGCTCGGGAGCCACATGTGGCTCTTTTATACATATGGGGAGGCTCTTGAAGCCCCCACTGCTCCATCAGCCAGCTTGGAAAAGGCATTTGTCTCTTTATATCACTTCTCCAAGCCAAGCCAGCCAGTGTCTTGGAGAACGCATTTAAAGTTGCTTTCTTTCCACCTCTCCCTCCCCCAATCTCTTTTCCTCCCTCCCTCGCTTCTTGTGACTCTCAAACATCTGAAATTTATTCTACGTGGCTCTTACGTTAAGCAAGTTTGGCCACCTCTGGTCTATGGATTGCCCTATTAATTTGGATTTTGTGCTGTACAAATCCAATGATCATCCCGCGGGTGGGAATTTTCTTGCTACTTATCTCCACCTGTGAACACACTTATTCCATTCTAAATCTATTGATCTCAGTGATTTTAGGCTGGAGAAAGTCTGCCCAGGGTTGTATTGTGGATCTCTCCGGTTTGCTTTTGACTTCCTCTTCACCTTCTCGCCCCGCTACGCCCAGCACTCCGGCACCCTGGCCCTCATCCTACTCCTCTTTGCCCTCACCCTGGCCCCCCCACTTCCAGGCCCTGCCGGACCTGCCCCCCCCCTATGCCACCCCCGTCTCCTCCCCGACCTGCTGGTGCCTCTCGCCGGTGGGCGGCTTCCCCACCTGCATCAAGGCCCTGCTGCTGCTCCACACCATCATGCACCTACCCCCTACCTAGTGTTGCCAATCCCCAGGTGGGGGCAGGGGATCCCCCGGTTTGGAGCCCCCCCCACTTCAGGGTCATCAGAAAGCTGGGGAAGGGGAGGGAAATGTCTGCTGGGCACTCCATTATTCCCTATGGAGACTTATTCCCATAGGAAATAATGGAGAATTGAGCCGTGGGTATCTGGGGCTCTGTGGGGGGGCGCTGTTTTTTGAGGTAGTGGCACCAAATTTTCAGTATAGCATCCAGCGCCTCTCCCCAAAATAATCCCCAAGTTTCAAAAAGATTGGACCAGGGTGTCCAATTCTATGAGCCCCCAAAGAAGGTGCCCCTATCCTTCATTATTTCCTATGGAAAGAAGGAATTGAAAAGGTGTGCCGTCCCTTTAAATGTGGTGGCTAGAACTCCCTTTGGAGTTCAATTATGCTTGTCCCACCCTTGCTCCTGGCTCCACCCCCCAAAGTCTCCTGGCTCCACCCCCAAAGCCCCCGGTGTCCACCTCTTCGTCATGTCTGAGGTGCTCTCCCGACTGAATAAACAGAATTGTAGATTGGAGGTAGACACTGTAGTCCCAACAGACCCTCCCCCCATTAAGAAATTACATGGGGAGGATCTAAAGTAGTTGCCTTCAATCAGCCGTTTGCCTTTAAAATAGTGTTTGTCAGGGCTGCTTTTTTTGTCATAGGAACTCCTTTGCATACTAGGCCATGTAACCCTGATGTAGCCAATCCTTCAAAAGCTTACATTAGGCCCTCTAAGAAGAGCCCTGTGAACTCTTGGAGGATTGGCTACATCAGGGCTGTGTGGCCTAATAGGCAAAGGAGTTCCTGCGACAAAAAAAGTCTTGGCATTCGTGAATCCTGAAAACCTCCAGCCATAAAGCACTTTTCCATATTTGCTTTTCTCCTGGATGCTCTGCTTGGAAATTCACCTCCTTCTCAAGGAAGACATTTTGCTCCCCTACTCTGCCGCTGGAGCTCCCTGGAGGACCTTCAGCCTGGCCTACCTCACCAGGGTGTGTGTGCTTGTGTGTGTGTGTGAGGACCAAATAGAAAAAAGGGAGAATGTGTTAAAGTTAGTGGGATCATCAGGAAGGAAACCATGCTGGTCTTTAAGACGTGTTAACAGGATATTGTGGTGCTGTGGATCTGTAGGTCAGATTAAATGTGCAGTGAACACAGAGGGAATTGGGCAGTTGGATGGGCATTCAGGAGTTCCCCCGCCTTGTTTTCCCTACAGATGCTCCTCTCAACAGACATGAGGCAGTGAATGACAGTTCCAGAGGTGAACATTCTCAATCAGAGATGCAGGAGGAGCAGGTGAGGAGGACCAGAGCCCCTGAAAGCTGGGTCCAGGTAAATCAGGCGTGCTTCCTCTGTATTTCTGCCTTGCTTTTATCTGGGTTGGGTTTTTTTTTTAATTGTGTGAATTGTGGCATCCGAATGACTGAGCAAGTTAGAAGTGCAAGTTAAAGTACATTTAAGCAGAAGAATTATATCAGCCCACAATAACTTTGATCAGTGTTACACTGTGTTGTTTTATAACAGGGGTGGCAAAACTGTGACTCGGGAGCCACATGTGGTTCTTTCATGCATATTGTGGCTCTCAAAGTCCTCAACACCCCATCAGTTTCTCTCTTTAAATAATTTCTCCAAGCCAGCCAGCAGCTTGGAGAATGAATTTAAAGTTAAAGTTGCTTTCTTTCCACCTCTCTCACCCCTTCCTCCCCTAGCTATTTTCCTTCCTTCCTCCCTCCCTCCCTTGCGGCTCTTAAACATCTGACATTCATGTTTTGTGGTTCTCAAACATCTGAGATTCAAGAGCCATATTCAATGTGGCTCTTATGTTAAGCAAGTTTGGCCACCCCTGTTTTATACCTTTACAAAAATGACAACCAGCACACAGCTGCAGGGAGGGAGTTAGGATAGTTTTCTTTAGGCAGAGCTTTTTTGAAGCTTTTTGTACTGAGTGTTTTGCGCCCAAATTCAGAAGGCTTTTGCATCTGGTTTGAGAAGAGGTTAAGGCCTTGTTTGCTCCTAATATCAACACTGAACTGTAACAAGAGGCTGATAACTTTGAAGCAGGGCTTTTTTGCCCCTTTGCATATTGGGCCACACACCCCTGATGTAGCCAATCCTTCAAGAGCTTTCGGGGCTCTTGTTACAAGGTCTACTGTAAGCTCTTGGAGGACTAATATGCAAAGGAGTTCCTGCTACAAGAAAAGCCCTGCTTTGAAGAAAATAGGAATACCCCTGAGGAAGACTTTTGACGAAATGAGCCTGTATCCGGCTGCTTATTCAATGGGCTTTTCTTTGTAATATTGTAAAGTCCTTCTTTATAATGCGTACAAAAGATTTCTATGAGTCTTTTAAAAGTTTTCCTAAATGTGTCAGCCAGCATATCACAGTGTTTGCTTGCTTGTATTTCCCATTGTATTAACTGTGTTCCCATGTTGTCTTTTCAAGAAGCGCACCCGTCAGCCCGTCAGGATCGATGCCTCGCAGCTGCCTTTACGCAACTCCGATTCAGAAGATGAAGAGCCAGCAAAGAAGAAGAAGAAGCTGTCCTTTCAGGGCCCTGGCGAGGGATCTGGCTTCTCCGCGCTGCTTCAGCCCATACACTTGACAGTGAAGGGGACAAAATGGCTGCTTCTACCTTATGCTTTCTCAAAGAAAGTGTCTGACAACTCCCGGCAACACGAAGAGCCCGAACTGGCTGAAGTCCCAGGGTCTTCTTCAGAGGCCACGACAACTTCCTCTCCATCTGCCACCACGGCAGCAGCTAAGAGTGGGAATAAAGAATACAAGGAAGAGAGCGACACCAACACAACAACTCTTTTAGCCGAGCCTGAAAAGATAAAAGAGGGGGCTGAAGAAGAAGCCGGAAAGGTGCAAGAGCATCTTGTGGACAGATGAATCCTTCTAATGAAACCAAATTGAGATTGATCTTGATGTGGTTTTGAAGGGAACAGGTTGTTATGGGAGAGGAGGGAGAGGAGATTTCACATAATAGGCCGTGTAAATTGACATGTTTTATGGATGTGGGGGTTGGGGGTTGAATCACATGTCAGTTTTCTACTGTGAGCTCTTTCAGGTTCAGGGTCTCTCTTTCTACCTGACTCACATTGCTCATGTATACTGATCCATCATAAAGATACTGGGTTTTTAAAACAGTGTGCTCTGTTCATATAATCTGGTTTTGTACTGATTGAATTTGAAATAAAATCACTGTGTCTGCATGTGTGTGTGTGTGTTTGTAAAAATTGTAAAAACCGTCCAGAATCCTGTTGGCCTATTTCCAGGAATGAATATCATGCTCAGGGAACTTAAATGTTTTCTTCCAGAGGTGAAAGGTACCTTGCACATGCTCAGAAGCCTTCATCTCAGGCAGGAGAATTTCACAGGTGCACCTTCTGCTGGAAGGAATTCTCTAAGTCTTTAGGGCTTTCATCTACCATACAGTTTATGCTAAATATGCTGGCACCTTAAAGGCTAATAAGGCTAACTGTGGCTGTAAATTCTGGGGATTAGAACCCCCCACTCTCAATAGGCATTCTCTCCCTGATACGGTTATGCTGCAATAAATCTGTTGAAGTGTTTCAGGGGACTTCTTTATGTTTGGGGGGAAAGTTTAACATGAGTACACTTTCACTAACAGGAACAGAAAACCTCCCACCCACCCACCCCCCAAAAAGCCCAACAGGTATTTTAATAGCAATGAGATATTAAGTCTCTCATGCTATTAAAAGAATTTAAAAGAACTGCTATGTGTTGCTATAAGCACAGACGAATCCCTCTCTGCAGTCGCCATTTCTAATTCCCAAGTTTTGCAATACAAATTTGAACGCTGGGTAGTGCATTAGTAGTGCATCTAGACTTTTGAAAATGCTCCCCCCCACACACACACCATATGGAAGGATATCCCCTACTCCCATTTGCAACTCATCTAATTTCTGAAGGGTAAACCAAATTTCGTGGGTGAAGTCCAGAGCAGAGCTGCTCTCACCTAAGTCTGCTGAAAGCCCTTGGCTTAGAAGAGTCAAAACTCTCCTTAGGATTTCACTGCAGGAATGCAAAAGTACTTAGGCGTGGTGGGTTTCATTTACTGTCTTTTGAGGCAATTACCTGTTCAGGTAGTTGCATACTTCTGCTCTTTTTCTTCCCAATGGTCATTCTCCATCCCCCGGCTTACTACACAGTTCTAAGCAGGGGGTCCACCCGATTCAATGGAGTTAGAAGGGATTCCTGGTTTAAAGGTATTTAGCAGTTTCACTCATGACTGGCAGGAAAGTTCCTGTCAGTTTCAGTTGCAACAGGAAGTTGGGGCCTTAGTTATAAGGCAGAGAGTTCCACCTGAAATCCACCTTCTCAGCCATTCCAACACTACTGAAGAAATCAGCCCAGTACACAAAGTGAAAGGTGGGCACAACCAGTGCAGGGAACCAACTTCAGACTTTTGTTATGCTAGGGTTGCCAATCCCCTGGTGGGGACAGGGGATTTCCCTGGGTTGGAGGCCCTCCCCCACTTCAGGGTCATCAGAAAGTGGGGGGGGGAGGGAAATGTCTGCTGGGCACTCCATTATTCCCTATGGAGATCAATTCCTATAGGGCAGAGAACTGATCCATAGGTATCTGGGCTCGGGGGGGAGGGGGCTGTTTTTTTAGGTAGAAGCACCATATCAGCATTGCATCCAATGCCTCTCCTCAAAACACCCTCCAAGTTTCAAAAGGATTGAACCAGGCGGTCCAATTCTTTGAGCCCCAAAACAAGGTGCCCCTAGCGAATATTTCCAATGGAGGGAAGGCCTTTAAATGGTGTGCAGGTCCCTTGAAATGTGATGACCAGAACTCTCTTTGGAGTTCAATTATGCTTGTCACAACCTTGCTCTCGGCTCCACCCCCAATGTCTCCTAGCTCCACCCCCAAAGTCTCCAGGCTCCACCCCCAAAGTCCCCAGATATTTCTTAAATTGGACTTGGCAACCATGTTATGCCCAGCTGACGTTAAATATCGTCTTGAGGTTTCCTCACATTCACTTTTTTACATGGGTGAGGTGAACAGAAGGAAATAAACTTGGTAAAAAGGCTTCTCAGTGTATTTTCTTCTAATCATACCCTTTTTCTTTTGTGTGTGTTGCACACTGTAGTAGGCTGACAGGCTACTACTTATGGAAGATAGACAGCAGTGGCCTTGAGTTTGGATTCCGCCCCACATGTGATTGGCCTGATCTGTGAGGTAGGCAGAGTTGCCAACTCCCTGGAGAAAAAAACCTGTTCTGCCCCTTTAATAGAGACACAGATGAGGACAGTCTCAACCTCCCTGCCATGAAAACCTCCAGCTGCCCATCTCCACCTCGGAAGCCTCTCTTAAAGAGACAGGCATACATCCTTCAGACCTGTTAGCATCGCTAGTGAAAGCCAACTGAGAGGCCTCTCTAACAACTGGAGGAGTGACATTCACACCCCAAAAGGAGAAAAAGAAATGGGCCTTTTTGGAAAACCTGAACTCAGGTCTTCAGCCCAGGGCGGTGGGGGAAGGGCATGGTCAGTGTTCAACATGATCCTACAGCATTTCTCATTCAAAATGTCAATCGAAAGGAGAATTTTAAACTCTGCCCCATTTCTTTGCCTGTTAGAGTGAGGAGGGGGGAGGCAGGGAGCTGGTGTTGGGGAATGCATCCAGGAGAGCACACAGCCTCCTGCTCTAGCCACCCCTAGGGGGCACTACCACCACCTTAGCACCTTTAGGAGGGGAGACATTTAAGGAATGTCAGAGGAACTCCCCAGAGCTCTTTCAGATTCACATCTCTCAAGGGACAAAGAGGATAGGTAGCCACATCAGTCAATTTCAACGTCCCAAAACTGAAATGCTTAGAAATGCTGCTCTCGTGATATGCATGTTAATTGGTGTAACCAACTAAAGTGAACACCACTCCCAGCTCCCTAAGTCTGCCTTGGGTTGCGGGTTTGAGTGCTTTGCGCAATCTCTCTAGCCTGCTCAGACAGAGCTGGGTTGATGTAGTGATTGTGTACGGACTCTTATCTGGGAGAACCGGGTTTGATTCCCCATGCCGCCACCTGCAACTGCTGGAATGGCCTTGGGTCAACCATAGCTCTTGCAGGAGTTGTCCTTGAAAAGGCAGCTGCTGTGAGAGCCCTCTCAGCCCCACCCACCTCACAGGGTGTCTGTTGTGGAGGAGGAAGATAAAGAAGATTGTGAGCCGCTCTGAAACTCTGAGATTCAGAGTGGAGGGCGGGATATAAATCCAACTTCTTCTTCTTCTTCATGGTTAATCTGTGCGAGAGCTGAACTCATTGACTTTCCCCCTTTTTTAAACGGGGATCTCGCCTGAGACCAAAGGCAAAAGACACCAAGTAACAAAATGCACGTCCTGCTGTGATTCCCCACTCCTCTACTTGCACCTGCTGGAATGGCCTTGGGTTAGCCATAGGTCTTGCAGGAGTTGTCCTTGAAAGGGAAAGTTTTTCTGGCCATGGTCCGTATTCATTTGAATGGGCCATGGGCAAGAAACCTTCCAGTTGGGTAGAAATGAACTCTTTTGGTATGGAATCCCAGGCCCATGATGTTCCGTTCCATTCTCTACTCAGGGGATCCCAGGTGTAAAGGACTGGGGGAGCCCCAACACTGACAGCTGACTCAAGGCTTCTTGGCAAGCACTCAGCAGCCCTACTAATTTATTTATTTATTTATTTGTAATTTGTATCCCGCCCTTCCCACCAAGTGGCTCAGGGCGGCTTACAGCATATAAAATCTAACATAAAATATAAAAGTTTAAACATTTCGTACAGTTTACGTGATTAAAATGTAAACAGTTCACACAATTTACATAGTTAAAATATTAAAACATACGGCAATCTTATAAAACTACACTCGATTTCAGATTTCAGTGCCGGTTCTGGTTTCACCTCGGAGACCTGGGGTGGGGGGGTTGCTCGCCTTCCTGTAAGCTTTTTCAGGACAGGGTCCTGATTGGTTGCAGAGGAGGAGGGGGGGGAGCATGGTTGCTCTCTTTCAGTCTTTGAAGGGCTGTCGCTTAGAGGAGGGCTGGGAGCTGTTCCTGTTGGCAGCAAAGGAGATAGGGTTGCCAAGTCCAATTTAAGAAATATCTGGGGACTTTGAGGGTGGAGCCAGGAGACACTGGGGTTGGAGCCAGGAGCAAGGCTGTGACAAGCATAATTGAACTCCAAAGGGAGTTCTGGCCATCAAATTTATAGGGACTACAAGACACCTTTTAAATACCTTTCCTCCATTGGAAATAATGAAGGATTAGGGGCACCTTGTTTTGAGGTTCATAGAATTGGACCCGCTTGTCTAATCCTTTTGAAACCTGGAGGGTCTTTTGAGGAGAGGCACTGGATGCTATGCTGAAAATTTGGTGCTTCCACGTCAAAAAAAACAACCCTCTCCCAGAGCCCCAGATAACCGCAGATCAATTCTCCATTATACCCTATGGGAATTTGTCTCCAGCAGACATTCCCCCACCCGGTTTCTAATGTCCCTGAAGCGGGGGGGAGGACCTCCAAACCCCTGCCCCCACCTGGGGATTGGCAAAAAAGCACAGAAAAGCACACATTGCTATATGGGAGAGGTGGAGTCGATGACTCATATGTTTTTTCGATGCCCTTTCCACCAAGTACAGAGGGATAGGTTTGTTTCCCCGTTTGTAGTTAAACCAATGGCAGACGAGGACGAGGCATGTTTGGAGAAACTTTTGGTGGATGCAAGTCCAACTATCTCTAGACAGATAGCCAAATTTTGCCATTATCTTGTGAAGTTCCATACTAAGAAACAAGAAACTGCATGTCTTGTATGATCTCTTGGAATTTTAGTTTATAAATGTTTTTATATACTCTGATTTAAAGGATTTATATAAATTGGAACTGACTTGAATTTTAAAATTGGTTAAATTATATTTTAGTTATTTTGGATTGTATAGGTGGGAAAATGTTTATGTATTTTATTGTATTTTATGTTTTTTTAGGAGGGTATTTTATACTATCTTAGGTATTTTAGGAGGGTTTTATATGATGTGTTATAGTTTTTATATTGGTCTATGACTGTAATAAAGTTCATTCATTCATTCACAGAAAAGCACACATGGCTATATTCATTGTTTCCTAAATACAAAAGTGTACAAAAATATATATTTTCACAAAAGTCCCAGTCCTCAGTAGTCCATTGTAGTCCAAGATCTACTCAAGATGCAATCTTCAATTTCTCATGTAGAATCACGGAAAAAAATGGTGTGTGGTTTCAGCCACACCTTTCTCAATCCTTCCTCACAACGCACATTACTGTGTACACCTTCTCCTGATACAAAATAAAAAAAAAAACATTCCAAAACGTATTTGAAAATTACACACATGACAATAACACAATGTAAAATCAGATTGCCACCATCCTCCACCTACCAATAATACAAACGTTCATTCACTAGTTGGGACCCAGTCTTTCCATGCTAACGGGCAAGGCCTCGCACAAATTCCACAGCTGGTTCCGTCCCTAATCACCCCTGGTCACTCCATATCCTCATATAGCTACAGAAGGAGTAGCCCATCAACTTCTCAGCTGTATCCCCTTAAAGAAACATGTACAACCTAACAAACCTTATTACAATCACAATCCATCTATAAAAACACAGGCCAGTCCAAACTTTGATTTAAGCCATTCGGCGTCATAGTTTTTAAAGTGTGTATCCAGTAGCTCTCACGCCTCAAAAGATGTTTATGAATGTCTGTTCTCACATAAGGGTGTGATTCAAATTTTTCTAACACCAAAAATGTAAAGTCCGTAGAGGAATGATTTGCCTCAGCGAAATGTTGGCTTAAAGGTACATCGTTTGTAAATGTCTCAGGCGGGACCGGTGTTCACAAATTCAGCCCTTAGCAACATATTTCAAAGTTATGAGACACCCCCAGATCTTCTTTCTCTTTTATTGTCTACTAATAGTTGGATTCTATCACTCTGTCCTGCTCTCTCCTTTGCCATTTCTATAATTTGAACTGGATATCCCCGATCACAGAACTGTCCGGACATGATATCTGCCTACTGTAAAAAGTCCCTCTGATAGGTCGAATTATGTCATGCGCAAAAATTGTCCATAGGGCATGGAGATCCGGGGTTGTCTCATGTGCCTTTAACTTTGATAATAGGTCTTGTGAAATTAACAGAATTATTGAAAGAAACTGGCATTTGGTGCCGGGATGTGAGAGTCTTCCTTTTATTGGTTTGAGAAAAAGAAAAAATATTAGAAATATGTTGATTATGGCTGATGTCAAAACTGAAATGGACAAATAGACAAATTTATTTAAAGGAACTTATCTTGCGGGAGTTTGCAGATTTGCCTGGCATACGAATTAAATAAACTTACTGCATTTTAGGAAGAAATTAACATCCTGGACGACCTGTGGAAGTAAAAAGACTGTGTATTTATTAAAATGTAAATGTTCCAAACCGTACATGGGATCCACGATTAGAACTATACTGTGGGGATTCATTCAGTTTAAGTACATAGAAGTGTGTTGGAATGCAGGCTTAAGGAACAGAAAGAGATAAGAACTTGGACGGGATGTTTTGCAGCCTAGTTTGATTTATGTCTCAAAGAAACTTGCTGTTGTTTTTATTGTACGCATGTGTGAGCTACTGTCTCTGGGCAGAATACACAGGGTAATTAATTGGCTGGTACAGGTGGCATGTTATTAAGTCATGAAAGATATAAAAGGCAGCCCTCGGTATTGGGAGGGGTCTTTGGTCTTTGGGCTTTTGGTCTTTGGTCTTTTGTCTTTTGTAGGGCTTTTTGTAGGAATTAAGAATGTACCAAGAAGATAATAAAGAGTTTTTGAGTTATGAAGAAGCTTCTGACTGATTTGCGCAGCACTAGATAACTTTTTCCAGGCGCCTCCTTGTGTGCATGTGTGTGTTTTTCTTTTGGTGTAAATCTTTCTCTTATCACCAGTGCGTGGGCTGGATCTACGCACTTGATCCCAGCTTCTGAATTACGACACTATACGGACTAGAATTTGTGAACACCAGTCCCGACTGAGACATTTACAAAACCTTGAAGCCAGCATTTTGCTGAGGCAAATCATTCCTCTAAGGACTTTACGTTTTTGATGTTAGAAAAATTTGAATCACATCCTTACGTGAGAACAGACATTTATAAACATCTTTTGAGGTGTGAAAGCTCATTGTGAGGAATTCTCAAATACGTCTTGGAATGTTTTTTATTTTGTATCAGGAGGTGTACACAGTAATGTGCGTTGCGAGGAAGGATTGAGAAAGGAGTGGCTGAAACCGGGCTCCATTTTTCTTCTCCGTGATTCTACATGAGAAATTGAAGACTGCATCTTGAATAGATCTTGGACTACAATGGACTGCTGAGGACGGGGACTTTTGTGAAAATATATTTTGTGTACACTTTTGTATTTTTTTGTATTTAGGAAACATTGAATATAATATTGCATGTGTGTGCTACTCGATTTTCTGTGCTTTTTTCCCCACGTGGGGATTGGCAACCCTAAAAGGAGAGGTTTAAATTAAGGGACAGAAGGTACCGGAGGATACTAAAGAAATCTTTTTCACAGGAAGACTTGTTCCGCAGTGGAATCAACTCCCCGGGGAAGTGGGGAGCTCCCCATCAATGGCAGTCTTGAAGCAGCCAATGAACCAACACTGGTCAGAGCTGCTCTACCAGAAGTGGCCAAACTGCGACTCGTTCCAAGCCCAAATGAGACATACCAAGAGGAGGGGGAGGGCTCCGTTTCCAGCATTGGTTATGGGCTGCTCACACAGAAGCAGGTTCTTGCACACGAAATGGTCTTCCCAGACCAAAATCCTTGCAGGAGCTCTGGAACCTCTAAATTTTATTGTGCTCTTTCTTACCCCACCCAAATGCTTCATTCTGGCTCCATTGCTGAACTGTAAGATCCGACAAACTTTCTAATGTCCCCCCACAGACACACAAAAAATGGGGAGATGACCAAAATATATGAAGCAGACAAATGGAAATCTTCCTTATGCCACTGTGGCCACGTAGGAGAAAGCAACTTTAGAAGTATGAGGGGAGGAAAGCTTTATGATGACAATTCTAATCAAGAAGCATTTTAAGTAGATGCTGAGCTGACCCCGGTTTAGCTGTATCTGAACCAGTGCTGGATTAAACACTGTGGAGGCCCCTAGGCAGTTGAAAACTTCGGGGCCCCCTCACAAATTGTCTGAGCACCTGTCCCACTGCCCACGGCGCCCACTGCAGCCTGCAGGCACCTTCCGAAAAGCCCCTTTTACGAAGCTGCAGGGGAGCGGCATAGAGAGGCAAACTTGGCAGAAATGCCAGCAGCAGCCACACCAGGCAAGTCGGGCAAAGAGCAGCCCTGCAGGCCGGGAGGGATGCAAGTGCGGGGGGGGGGGGGAGCCAGCCCGAGGCGTGGGGGCCCATAGGCCACTGCCTACTTGACCTAATTGTTAATCCAGCTTTGATCTGAACTTGCAGGACGTCTGTCTGTAGCAGCAGAAAAGAGGAAGAGTTCAGAAGCATCTGAAAGACTAACCACATTTGTGGAAGGGCAGGATCTCTCAGGAGTCACTGAGAGAGCCAGTTTGGAGTAGTGGTTAAGTGTGCAGACTCTTACCTGGGAGAACCGGGTTTCATTCCACACTCCTCCACTTGCAGCTGCTGGCGTGGCCTTGGGTCAGCCATAGCTCTGGCAGAGGTTGTCCTTGAAAGGGCGGCTGCTGTGAGAGTCCTCTCAGCCCCACCCACCTCACAGGTGTCTGTTGTGGGGGAGGGAGATAAAGGAGATTGCGAACCGCTCTGAGACTCTTGGGTGGAGGGCGGAATATAAATCCAATGTCTTCTGCTCACTTCTTCAGATTCAAAGACTCATAAAAGCTCTTATGCAGCCACAAATTCTGTAAGCCTTTCAGGTGTTCGTGGACTCTCACTCTTCTCTGCTGCTACAGACAGACAGATTAAAATGGCTTCCCATTTTGATCTATCTGCAGGAAGAGGGGAACCATAGCTAGCGAGGGGGAGGGTGTGTCTTTGGTGTAGGGAAACCTGTGGCAGTCAACAAAGCACAATAAAAATGTAAGAGACCCCCTCAGACAGGATGACTGCTGTGGTGCATATCTTTTAGCCAGTCCACAAAGCACATTTGGGGCTGGTATTCAAAGGGAGATTAGCACCATCAACACTCATTAGTTTAGGCTCCCTAGAGGTAGGGCAGGTTAAAGACCCACACTCTGAAAGTCCAGGGGAAGGGAGGAGGCCCTTGGAAAAAAGGGAGATTCTACACCCCCCCCCACCCTCCCCAGGAATGATAAGGTGCCTTTTAGCCAGGACTGTGAATGTTCCCCAACTTTTCTTATTTGAGAGAGAAAATAAGATTAGGAAATGGCAAAGAAGGAACAAAGAGTCACCAAGATCGGTGTTAATTTAATTAATCCATTCATTTTTAACTTTTATTAGCCACTTTCCTTCCTTAGGGAGCTCCAAGCAGCTTACAAACATGGGTAAAATACCCAGAATAAAATACATTCAAACCATATCACCTGAATTGAGAATGACTACTAAACAGAACCAGATGTGGTCCTAAATAAACATACATTGCCTCCTACAGTTTGAAAGCCATCAGGTTCAGAATCCCTGAATTTATTCCCCTCCTAATTCTATAATCCTAGTCCTGTTTCGATTTTACAACCCTTTGATTGTTAGATTCTGTCATCCTTCCTGAATCTCAGCAAGAAGGGCAGACAGTAAAGGAAGTAAATCCATCCATAACTGTGAAGAATTGCAGATTTATACCCCGCCCTTCTCTCCGAATCAGAGTGGTTTATATCTTCTCACAGCAGCTGCCCTTTCAAGGACAACCTCTGCCAGAGCTACGGCTGACCCAAGACCATTCCAGCAGCTGCAAGTGGTTGAGTGGGGAGTCAAAACCGGTTCTCCCAGATAAGAGTCCACTTTCTGTGGGCAGAAAGGCGGGGGGGGGTATTGCATGACAGAGCAGACAGATCCGGTCTGGATGCTCATCTGTACTCTATGCGACACAATCACCCATTAATTATGGTTCAGAGGAGCTCGTAATAGAACAACTAGAGGAGAGTCCAGGGCCACTTTTGAGAACCACTAGATTTTCAGGGTAGCACTTTTGAAAGGTCCCTTCCACAGACACACAGATTGTGGGTTGTCCTCCATTCCTGTGTGTGTTGTGTCTGCTTAGGAACAAGACCATGGTTCATCCTCACAAATTGTCCCAACCGGGAGCCACTCTAGGAGATCTACAGGTTCTGAGATGCCTATATTTTTTTCTGTCCCCATACAGGCTGGATGGAAACTTGCCATTGGGACATCAGACCACTCTAAAGATTCATATAATTCAAATAAAGTATATAAAAACCAATGGCAGTATAGATTTATCTCATCTGCAAACTCAGATCATATGGTTTGTGGTCCAAAAGCAACATACTATGTACAATATAAACATACGCCCGGTGCAAGAACAAGGATATTCTAGATTATATTATCCAAAGTACAAGTCCCAAGGTATACTAGTCTCAGACTCTCTGAGATTATGTCCTCATCTATCAGAGAGTATGTTCCACAGTTCCTTTAAGAGTGGACCAATGCTCCAAACTAGACTTGCATTCTGTCAAACCTTGTAATCTCAGTGCAGGTATCTGGGGCTTGCGGGGGGGGGGGGGGCTGTTTTTTGAGGCAGAGGCACCAAACTTGCAGCATAGCATCTGATGCCTCTTCTCAAAAGACCCTCCAAGTTTCAAAAAGATTGGACCAAGGGATCCAATACTATGGGCCCCAAAAGAAGGTGCTCCTATCCTTTATTATTTCCAATAGAGGGAAGGCATTTAAAAGGTGTGCGGTCTCTTTAAATGTGATGACCAGAACTCCCTTTGGAGTTCAGTTATGCTTGTTGCAACTTTTCTCCTGGCTCCACCCCAGAATTGTTTCATATATTTACAGGCCTGTAGTAGGTCAGAAATCAAACTCCAGAGCTGTACTGAGTTCTTTTCCTTTACTGCCTTTCTAAGTTCCTCTCAAGACAGTCTGATGTCTTCCTGTTTCTTCTTCTGAATAAGAGCCTTCTACTGGGCTTTTAGCAGGGCTTTTTTTGTAGCAGGAACGCCTTTGCATATCGGGCCATATCCCACTGATGTAGGCATATAGGCATCACAGACCAGTAGGTTTTGAAAAAGCCTCTTCCAAGGGTTCCTTGTCAGTCAGCAACGTATTCTGTGACATTCCGTCTGATGTCATGATGGCCAGCTCTTGGTCTCTATGGAAACAGGCCAGTATACAAGGGACTTGTAGACTCAGTTGGCAACCAGCAGGCGCCAAGATCAGAGTAAACTCAGAGGTCTCCTCTTGAAAATTAAAGAGCAAGACTGCCAGCATTTCACAAATGGTAAGATGCCTCTGAGCCTTTGGGATAGAAAGACAAACAGACTAGGTAGGTAGACGAGATAGATAGATAGATAGATGATAGATGATAGATAGATAGATAGATAGATAGATAGATAGATAGATAGATAGATAGATAGATAGATAGATAGATAGATAGATAGATAGATAGATAGATAGATAGATAGATGGATGGATGATGGATGGATGGATTGTTGGGTGAATGGACGAAAAGATGGATGGAAGGATAGAAAAAGGGATGAATGGATGGATTTGGAGGTGATATGGGGGTGATGTGGGGGTGATGTGGGGGTGATATGGGGGTGATGAGGGGGTGATGTGGGGGTGATGTGGGGGTGATGAGGGGGTGATGGGGGTGATATGGGGGTGATGTGGGGGTGATATAGGGGTGATGTGGGGGTGATGAGGGGGTGATATGGGTTGATGTGGGGGTGATATGGGGGTGATGTGGGGGTGATGAGGGGGTGATGAGGGGGGTGATGAGGGGGTGATATGGGGGTGATGTGGGGGTGATGTGGGGGTGATGAGGGGGTGATATGGGGGTGATGTGGGGGTGATGAGGGGGTGATGGGGGTGATATGGGGGTGATGTGGGGGTGATGTGGGGGTGATGAGGGGGTGATGAGGGGGTGATGGGGGTGATATGGGGGTGATGTGGGGGTGATATAGGGGTGATGTGGGGGGTGATGAGGGGGTGATATGGGGTGATGTGGGGGTGATATAGGGGTAATGTGGGGGTGATGAGGGGGTGATGAGGGGGTGATGGGATGATGTGGGGGTGATGTGGGGGTGATGAGGGGGTGATGAGGGGGTGATGAGGGGGTGATGGGGGTGATATGGGGGTGATGTGGGGTGATATAGGGGTGATGTGGGGGTGATGAGGGTGATATGGGGTGATGTGGGGGTGATATGGGGGTGATGTGGGGTGATGTGGGGGTGATGAGGGGGTGATGAGGGGGTGATGGGGGTGATATGGGGGTGATGTGGGGGTGATGTGGGGGTGATGAGGGGGTGATGGGGTGATATGGGGGTGATGTGGGGGTGATGAGGGGGGTGATGGGGGTGATGTGGGGGTGATGTGGGGGTGATGTGGGGGTGATGAGGGGTGATGTGGGGGTGATGTGGGGGTGATATGGGGGTGATGAGGGGTGATGTGGGGGTGATGTGGGGGTGATGTGGGGGTGATGAGGGGGTGATGTGGGGGTGATGTGGGGTGATGAGGGGGTGATATGGGGGTGATGTGGGGGTGATGTGGGGGTGATGAGGGGGTGTGGGGGTGATATGGGGGTGATGAGGGGGTGATGTGGGGGTGATGTGGGGGTGATGTGGGGGTGATATGGGGGTGATATGGGGGTGATGAGGGGGTGATATGGGGGTGATGTGGGGGTGATATAGGGGTGATGTGGGGGTGATGAGGGGGTGATGGGGGTGATGTGGGGGTGATGAGGGGGTGATGGGGTGATATGGGGGTGATGGGGGGGTGATGTGGGGGTGATGAGGGGGTGTGGGGGTGATGGGGGTGATGAGGGGGTGATGTGGGGGTGATATGGGGGTGATGAGGGGGTGATGAGGGTGATGTGGGGGTGATGTGGGGGTGATGTGGGGGTGATATGGGGGTGATGAGGGGTGATATGGGGGTGATGAGGGGGTGATGAGGGGGTGATGTGGGGGTAATGTGGGGGTGATATGGGGGTGATGTGGGGGTGATGTGGGGGTGATGAGGGGGTGATATGGGGGTGATGTGAGGGTGATTTGGAGGTGATGTAGGGGTGATGTGGGGGTGATGGGGTGATGTGGGGGTGATGTAGGGGTGATGTGGAGGTGATGTTGGGGCGATGTGGGGGTGATGTCGGGGTGATGGGGTGATTTGGAGGTGATGTGGGGGTGATTTGGAGGTGATGTGCGTGTGATGGGGGTGATGTGGTGGCGATGTGGGGTGATGTGGGGCGATGTAGGGGTGATGTGGGGGTGATTTGGAGGTGATGTGGAGTGATGTGGGGGTGATGTGGGGGTGATTTGGAGGTGATGTGGGGTGATGTGGGGCGATGTGGGGGTGATGTGGGGGTGATTTGGAGGTGATGTGCGGTTAATGTGGGGTGATGTGGGGGTGATATGGAGGTGATGTGGGGTGATGGGGGTGTTGTGGGTGTGATGTGGGGGTGATGTGTAGGTGATGTGGGGGTGATGGGGGTGATGTGGGGGCGATGTGGGGGTGATGTGGGGGGTGATGAGGGGGTGATGTGGGGCTGATGAGGGGGTGATGTGGGTGATGTGGGGGTGATTTGGAGGTGATGTGGGGGCGATGTGGGGGTGATGTGAGGTGATTTGGGGTGATGAGGGGGTGATGTGGGGGTGATTTGGAGGTGATGTGGGGGTGATGTGGGTGATGTGGGGGTAATGTGGGGTGATGTGGGGGTGATTTGGGTGTGATATGTAGGTGATGTGGGGGTGATGGGGGTGATGTGGGGGCGATGTGGGGGTGATGTGGGGGTGATGGGGGTGATGTGGGGGCGATGTGGGGGTGATGTGTGGGTGATTTGGGGGTGATGGGGTGATGTGGGGGCGATATGTGGGTGATGGGGTGATTTGGAGGTGATGTGGGGGTGATTTGGAGGTGATGTGGCGGTGATGTGGGGGTGATGTGGGGGTGATTTAGAGGTGATGTGGGGTGATGTGCGGGCGATGGGGGCGATGTGGGGGTGATGTGGGGGTGATTTGGAGGTGATGCGGGGGTGATGTGGGGGTGATGTGGAGGTGATGTGGGGGTGATGTGGGGGCGATGTGGGGTGATGTGGGGGTGATGTGGGGGTGATTTGGAGGTGATGCGGGGGTTAAGGGGTGATGGGGGTGATGGAGGTGATGTGGGGGTGATGTGGGGGTGATGAGGGGGTGGTGGGGGTGATGTGGGGGTGATGGGATGAAGTGGGGGTGATGAGGGGGTGATGTGGGGGTGATATGGGGGTGATGTGGGGGTGATGAGGGGGTGTGTGGGTGATGTGGGGTGATGGGATGATGTGGGGGTGATGAGGGGGTGATGTGGGGGTGATATGGGAGTGATGAGAGGGTGATGTGGGGGTGATGAGGGGTAATGGGGGGGGTGATATGGGAGTGATGAGAGGGTGATGTGGGGGTGATGGGGGTGATGGGGTGATATGTGGGTGATGTGGGGGGGATGTGGGGGGTTGAGGGGGTGATGGTGGTGATGTGGGGGTGATGTGGGGTGATGAGTGGGTGATGGGGGTGATGTGGGGGTGATGAGGGGGTGATGGGGGGTGATGAGGGGGTGATGTGGGGGTGATGTGGGGGGGTTGGTTGGGGTGATGTGGGAGTGATGAGGGGGTGATGGGGGGTGATGTGGGGATGATGTGGGGTTGATTTGGAGGTGATGTGGGGGTGATGGGGGTGATGTGGGGGTGATGGGGTGATATGTAGGTGATGTGGGGGTGATGGGGTGATGTGTGGGCGATGTGGGGGTGATGTAGGGGTGATGTGGGGTGATGGGGGTGATGTGGGGGTGATGTAGGAGTGATGTGGGGGTGATGGGGGGTGATGGGGGTGATGTTGGGGCGACGTGGGGGTGATGTCGGGGTGATGGGGTGATTTGGAGGTGATGTGGGGGTGATGTGGGGGTGATTTGGAGGTGATGTGGGGGTGATGGGGGTGATGTGGGGGCGATGTGGGGTGATGTGGGGGCGATGTGGGGGTGATTTGGTGATGTGGGGAGATTGGGAGGTGATTGGTGGGGGTGATGTGGGGCGAGTGTGGGGTGATGTGGGGGTGATTTGGAGGTGATGTGGGGGTAATGAGGGGGTGATGTGGGGTGATGTGGGGGGTGATTTGGAGGTGATGTGGGGTGATGAGGGTGTTGTGGGGGTGATGTGGGGGTGATGTGTAGGTGATGGGGGTGATGGGGGTGATGTGGGGGTGATGGGGGGTGATGTGGGGTGACGGGGTGTGATGGGGATGGGGGTGAGGGGGGTGATGGGGGGTGAGGGTGGGGTGTGGAGGGTGGGGGATGTGGGGGTGAGGAGGGGGGTGGGGGATGTTGGGGGGTGATGGGGGGGGATGGGGGGGTGATGGGGGGGTTGGGGGGGATGGGGGGTGATGTGGGGTGATGGGGGGGTGATGGGGGGTGAGGGGGGTGATGGGGGGGATGGGGGGGTGTTGTGGGGTGAGTGGGGGTATGAGGGGGTGATGGGGGGGATGTGGGGTTATGGGGGTGATGTGGGGGTGATGAGGGGTGATGGGGGGTGATGTGGGGGTGATGTGGGGGTGATGGGGGTGATATGGGGGTGATGTGGGGGGGATGTGGGGGGATGAGGGGGGTGATGTGGGGGGTGATGAGGGGGTGATGGGGGTGATATGGGGGGTGATGAGGGGGTGATGAGGGGGTGATGGGGTGATGTGGGGGTGATATGGGGGTGATGTGGGGTGATGAGGGGGTGATGAGGGGGTGATGTGGGGGTGATGAGGGGGTGATGGGGTGATGTGCGGGTATGGGGGGTGATGTGGGGTGATGAGGGGTGATGTGGGGGTGATGTGGGGGTTATGGGGGGTGGTGGGGGTGATGAGGGGGTGATGTGGGGTGATGAGGGGTGATGTGGGGGTGATGTGGGGGTGATGTGGGGGTGATGAGGGGGTGATGGGGGGATGTGCGGGTTAGTGCGGGGTGATGTGGGGTGATGTGGGGTGATGGGGGGGATGAGGGAGTGATGAGGGGGTGATGTGGGGGTTATGGGGGTGATGTGGGGGTGATGAGGGGGGATGTGGGGTGATGTGGGGGTGATATGGAGGTGATATGGGGGTGATCACCCCCATCACCCCCATATCACCCCCATCACCCCACATCACCCTCATAACCCCCACATCACCCCCACATCACCCCCATCACCCCCACATCACCCCCACATCACGCCCACATCACCCACATCACCCCACATCACCCCATCACCCCCACATCACCCCATCACCCCACATCACCCCAAATCACCCCCACATCACCCCACATCACACCCTCATCACCCCACATCACCCCCATAACCCCCACATCACCCCACATCACCCCCTCATCACCCCCACATCACCCCCACATCACCCCATCACCCCCTCATCACCCCCATAACCCCCACATCACCCCCACATCACCCCCATCACCCCCCTCATCACCCCAACATCACACCCCATAACCCCACATCACCCCCTCATCACCCCCATAACCCCCACATCACCCCACATCACCCCGCATAACCCCACATCACCCCCATCACCCCCTCATCACCCCCACATCACCCCCTCATCACCCCCTCATCACCCCCACATCACCCCCATATCACCCCCACATCACCCCATCACCCCTCATCACCCCCATATCACCCCCATCACCCCCTCATCACCCCACACACCCCCATATCACCCCCATCACCCCCACATCACCCCACATCACCCCACATCACCCCCACATCACCCCCATCACCCCCTCATCACCCCCACATCACCCCACATCACCCCCATCACCCCCACATCACCCCCTCATCACCCCCACATCACCCCCATCACCCCCATCAACCCCTCATCACCCCATATCACCCCACATCACCCCCATCACCCCCACATCACCCCCACATCATCCCAATCACCCCTCATCACCCCTCATCAACCCTCATCACCCCACTTCACCCCCATAACCCCCACATCACCCCCAAATCGCCCCCACATCACGCCACATCACGCCCACATCACCCCCATCACCCCCTCATCACCCCATACCCCACATCACCCCCATCACCCCTCATCACCCCCACATCACCCCCCATACCCCCACATCACCCCCTCATCACCCCCTCCACCACCCCCATAACCCCCACATCACCCCCTAACCCCACATCACCCCCATCACCCCCTCATCACCCCCACATCACCCCCACATCACCCCTCATCACCCCACATCACCCCCTCATCACCCCCACATCACCCCCCATAACCCCCACATCACCCCACCTCACCCCCTCATCACCCCCACATCACCCTCCATACCACACATCATCCCCATCACCCCCTCATCACCCCAACCATCACCCCTCATCACCCCCTCACAACCCACAACACCCCCACATCACCCCCATCACCCCCTCATCACCCCCACATCACCCCCTCATCACCCCCACACACCCCATAACCCCCACACACCCCCATCACCCCCTCATCACCCCCACATCCCCCCTCATCACCCCCACATCACCCCCACATCACCCCCATATCACCCCCCATCACCCCCACATCACCCCCACATCACCCCCATAACCCCCCCACACACCCCCACATCACCCCCATCACCCCCTCATCACCCCACATCCCCCCACATCACCCCCATCACCCCCCATCACCCCACATCACCCCCACATCACCCCCATCACCCCCACATCACCCCCTCATCACCCCCACACACCCCCATAACCCCCCACATCACCCCCCCAACACCCCCCTCATTACCCCATATCTCCCCCACATCACCCCCACACACCCCCCTACACCCCCACATCACCCCCACATCACCCCCAATCACCCCCACATCACCCCCATATCTCCCCCACACACCCCCACAACACCCCCACACCCCCTCACACCCCCACATCACCCCCCACATCACCCCCATATCACCCCCACACACCCCCACATCACCCCCACATCCCCCCCCACCCCCCACATCACCCCATCACCCCCTCATCACCCCCACATCACCCCCCATATCACCCCCACATCACCCCACCCACCATCACCCCCACATCACCCCCATCACCCCCTCATCACCCCCACATCACCCCCCATATCACCCCCATCACCCCCACATCACCCCCACATCACCCCCTCATCACCCCACATCACCCCCACATCACCCCCCATCACCCCCTCATCACCCCCACACACCCCCAAATCACCCCATCACCCCCACATCCCCCCCACATCACCCCATCACCCCCATCACCCCCCTCATCACCCCCATCACCCCCCATCACCCACATCACCCCCATATCACCCCCACACCCCCACATCACCCCCACATCACCCCCTCATCACCCCCATCCCCCCATCACCCCCTCATCACCCCCACATCACCCCCAATCACCCCATCACCCCCACATCACCCCACATCACCCCCTCATCACCCACATCACCCCCATCCCCCCCTCATCACCCCCACATCACCCCCAAATCACCCCATCACCCCCACATCACCCCCAACATCAACCCCCACACCCCCTCAACCCCCCATCACCCCCTCATCACCCCCATCACCCACCCCTCATCACCCCCACATCAACCCCACACCACCCCCCCACACCCCCCGTCACCCCCCACATCACCCCCACATCACCCCCTCATCACCCCCACATCAACCCCCATCACCCCCTCACACCCCCATACACCCCCACATCACCCCCACATCACCCCCTCATCACCCCCCACATCACCCCCATAACCCCCCACATCACCCCCAAATCACCCCATCACCCCCTTGTCACCCCCCACATCACCCCCACATCACCCCCCATAACCCCCACATCACCCCCATCACCCCCTCATTACCCCCATATCTCCCCCACATCACCCCCCACATCACCCCCATATCACCCCCACATCACCCCCACACACCCCCATATCACCCCCACATCACCCCCATATCTCCCCCACATCACCCCCACATCACCCCCTCATCACCCCCTCATCACCCCCCACATCACCCCCATATCACCCCCCATATCACCCCCACATCACCCCCATATCTCCCCCAGCATCACCCCCACATCACCCCCTCATCACCCCCTCAACACCCCCACATCACCCCCATATCACCCCCTCATCCCCCCATATCACCCCCATCACCCCCTCATCTCACCCCCACATCACCCCCATATCACCCCCATCACCCCCACATCACCCCCACATCACCCCCTCATCACCCCACATCACCCCCACATCACCCCCATCACCCCCTCATCACCCCCACATCACCCCCAAATCACCCCATCACCCCACATCACCCCCACATCACCCCCACATCACCCCCATCACCCCCTCATCACCCCCATCACCCCCTCATCACCCCCACATCACCCCCACATCACCCCCATCACCCCCACATCACCCCCACATCACCCCCTCATCACCCCACATCACCCCCATCACCCCCTCATCACCCCCACATCACCCCCAAATCACCCCATCACCCCCACATCACCCCCACATCACCCCCTCATCACCCCACATCACCCCCATCACCCCCTCATCACCCCCACATCACCCCCAAATCACCCCATCACCCCCACATCACCCCCACATCACCCCCATCACCCCCTCATCACCCCCATCACCCCCTCATCACCCCCTCACCCCCTCATCACCCCCACATCAACCCACATCACCCCCATCATCACCCCCTCGTCACCCCCACATCACCCCCACATCACCCCCTCATCACCCCCACATCACCCCATCACCCCCTCATCACCCCCATATCACCCCCACATCACCCCCACATCACCCCCTCATCACCCCCACATCACCCCCATAACCCCCACATCACCCCCAAATCACCCCATCACCCCCTCGTCACCCCCACATCACCCCACATCACCCCATCACCCCCTCATCACCCCCATCACCCCTCATCACCCCCATCACCCCCTCATCACCCCCACATCAACCCCACATCACCCCCTCATCACCCCCTCGTCACCCCCACATCACCCCCACATCACCCCTCATCACCCCCACATCACCCCCACATCACCCCCTCATCACCCCCTCAACACCCCCACATCACCCCCACATCACCCCCACATCACCCCCACATCACCCCCTCATCACCCTCTCGTCACCCCCACATCACCCCCACATCACCCCTCATCACCCCCTCATCACCCCCACATCACCCCCTCATCACCCCCTCAACACCCCCACATCACCCCCACATCACCCCCACATCACCCCCTCATCGACCCCACATCACCCCTCATCACCCCCTCAACACCCCCACATCACCCCCACATCACCCCCATATCACCTCCACATCACCCCCTCATCACCCCCACATCACCCCCTCATCACCCCCACATCACCCCACATCACCCCCATACCCCCATAACCCCCACATCACCCCCTCATCACCCCCAAATCACCCCTCATCGCCCCAAATCACCCCCATATCACCCCATCACCCCCTCATCACCCCCACATCACCCCCATAACACCCCCACATCACCCCATCACCCCCTCATCACCCCCATATCACCCCCACATCACACCCTCATCACCCCCACTTCACCCCCATAACACCCCCACACCACCCCCATATCACCCCCATCACCCCCTCATCACCCCCATATCACCCCCACATCACCCCATATCACCCCCATCACCCCCTCATCACCCCCACATAACCTCCATCACCCCCTCATCACCCCCACATCACCCCCACATCACCTCCACATCACCCCCACATCACCCCATCACCCCCTCATCACCCCCACATCACCCCCATATCACCCCCACATCACCCCCATAACCCCCACATCACCCCCTCATCACCCCCACATCACCCCCATAACCCCCACATCACCCCCACATCACCCCCACATCACCCCCATATCACCTCCAAATCCATCCATTCATCCCTTTTTCTATCCCTCCATCCATCCATCTATTCGTCCATTCACCCAACAATCTATCTATCTATCTATCTATCTATCTATCTATCTATCTATCTATCTATCTATCTATCTATCTATCTATCTATCTATCTATCTATCTATCTATCTATCTATCTATCTATCTATCTATCATCTATCTATCTATCTCGTCTACCTACCTAGTCTGTTTGTCTGTCTATCCAAAGGCTCAGAGGCATCTTACCATTTGTGAAATGCTGGCAGTCTTGCTCTTTTATTTTCAAGAGGAGACCTCTGAGTTTACTCTGATCTTGGCACCTGCTGATTGCCAACTGAGTCTACAAGGCCCTTGTATACTGGCCTGTTTCCATAGAGACCAAGAGCTGGCCATCATGACATCAGACAGAATGTCACAGAATACATTGCTGACTGACAAGGAACCCTTGGAAGAGGCTTTTTCAAAACCTACTGGTCTGTGATGCCTATATGCCTACATCAGTGGGATATGGCCTAATATGCAAAGGCGTTCCTGCTACAAAAAAAGCCCTGCTAAAAGCCCAGTTGAAGGCTCTTATTCAGAAGAAGAAACAGGAAGACATCAGACTGTCTTGAGAGGAACTTGGAAAGGCAGTAAAGGAAGAGAACTCAGTACAGCTCTGGAGTTTGGTTTCTGAGCTACTACAGGCCTGTAAATATATGAAACAATTCTGGGGTGAAGCCAGGAGAAAAGTTGCAACAAGCAGAACTGAACTCCAAAGGGAGTTCTGGTCATCACATTTAAAGAGACCGCACACCTTTTAAATGCCTTCCCTCTATTGGAAATAATAAAGGATAGGAGCACCTTCTTTTGGGGCTCATAGTATTGGATCCCTTGGTCCAATCTTTTTGAAACTTGGAGGGTCTTTTGAGAAGAGGCATCGGATGCTATGCTGCAAGTTTGGTGCCTCTGCCTCAAAAAACAGCCCCCCCCAAGCCCCAGATACCTGCACTGAGATTACAAGGTTTGACAGAATGCAAGTCTAGTTTGGAGCATTGGTCCACTCTTAA
>NC_083223.1:18848030-18937644 GCF_032191835.1 Heteronotia binoei | reverse complement strand
CCCACACTCACCCACCATCACCCCCACATCACCCCCAAAATCACCCCCACATCACCCCCACATCACACATCTCATCACCCCCACATCACCCCCACATCACCCCCTCATCACCCCCACATCACCCCCCACATCACCCCCACTCACCCCCACAATCACCCCACACCCCACATAACCCCCCACATCACCCCCACATCACCCCATCACCCCCCCCTCACCCCCACATCACCCCCATACCACCCCTCATCACCCCCCACATCACCCCACATAACCCCCACATCACCCCCACATCACCACCCCACATCACCCCCATCACCCCCTCATCACCCCCACATCACCCCCATAACCCCCACATCACCCACATCACCCCCATCACCCCCTCATCACCCACACATCACCCCAACCCTCACATCACCCCCACACCCCATACCCCCACATCACCCCCATCACCCCTCATCACCCCACATCACCCCCATAACCCCCACATCCCCACATCCCCACATCACCCCACATCACCCCACATCACCCACCACCCCTCATCACCCCCACATCACCCCATAACCCCCACATCACCCCCACATCACACCCTCATCACCCCCACATCACCACCATCACCACCCACATCACCCCCATCACCCCCTCATCACCCCCACATCACCCCCATAACCCCACTCACCACATCACCCCCATCACCCCCACATCACCCCCCACCATCACCAACACATCACCCCATAACCCCCACATCACCCCCACATCACCCCCTCATCACCCCACATCACCCCCATAACCCCCGCATCACCCCCCAATCACCCCCTCATCACCCCCACATCACCCCCCTCATCACCCCCACATCACCCCCACAATCACCCCCTCATCACCCCCACATCACCCCAAACCCCCACATCACCCCACATCACCCCACACATCACCCCCACATCACACCCCATAACCCCCACCTCACCCCCACATCACCCCCTCATCACCCCCACATCACCCCCCAATAACCCCCGCATCACCCCCAAATCACCCCCTCATCACCCCCACATCACCCCCTCATCACCCCCACAGCAATCACCCCCAAATCACCCCCTCATCACCACCCACATCACCCCCTCATCACCCCACATCACCCCCATAACCCCCCGCATCCCCCCAAATCACCCCCTCATCACCCACCACATCACCCCCTCATCACCCCCACATCACCCCCAAATCACCCCCTCATCACCCCCACATCACCCCCCCTCATCACCCCCACATCACCCCATAACCCCCGCATCACCCCCAAATCACCCCCTCATCACCCCCACATCACCCCCACATCACCCCCAAATCACCCCCTCATCACCCCCCACATCACCCCCCTCATCACCCCCACATCACCCCCAAATCACCCCCTCATCACCCCCACATCACCCCCTCATCACCCCCACATCACCCCCCACATCACCCCATATCACCCCCACATCACCCCCCACTCACCCCCATAACCCCCACATCACCCCCATCACCCCCACATCACCCCCACATCACCCCCATAACCCCCACATCACCCCCTCATCACCCCCACATCACCCCCATAACCCCCCACATCACCCCACATCACCCCCTCATCACCCCCACATCACCCCCATAACCCCCACCTCACCCCCACATCACCCCCCTCATCACCCCCACATCACCCCCATAACCCCCCGCATCACCCCCAAATCACCCCCTCATCACCCCCACATCACACCCCTCATCACCCACCCGCATCACCCCGCAATCACCCCCTCATCACCCCACATCACCCCCCCTCATCACCCCCACATCACCCCCATAACCCCCGCATCACCCCCAAATCACCCCCTCATCACCCCCCACATCACCCCCTCATCACCCCCCTCCCCACATCACCCCCACATCACCCCCACATCACCCCCATCACCCCCACATCACCCCCACATCACCCCCATAACCCCCACATCACCCCCACATCACCTCCAAATCACCCCATATCACCCACATCACCCCCTCAACACCCCCACATCACCCCCACATCACCCCCAAATCACCCCCGCATCACCCCCACATCACCCCCAAATCACCCCCAAATCACCCCCTCATCACCCCCACATCACCCCCCTCATCACCCCCACATCACCCCCATCACCCCCACATCACCCCCACATCACCCCCATAACCCCACATCACCCCCACATCACCTCCAAATCACCCCCATATCACCCACATCACCCCCTCAACACCCCCACATCACCCCCACATCACCCCCATATCACCTCCAAATCCATCCATTCATCCCTTTTTCTATCCCTCCATCCATCCATCTATTCGTCCATTCACCCAACAATCAATCAATCAATCATCAATCAATCAATCAATCAATCAATCATCTATCTATCTATCTATCTATCTATCTATCTATCTATCTATCTATCTATCTATCTATCTATCTATCTATCTATCTATCTATCTATCTATCTATCTCGTCTACCTACCTAGTCTGTTTGTCTGTCTATCCCAAAGGCTCAGAGGCATCTTACCATTTGTGAAATGCTGGCAGTCTTGCTCTTTAATTTTCAAGAGGAGACCTCTGAGTTTACTCTGATCTTGGCGCCTGCTGGTTGCCAACTGAGTCTACAAGGCCCTTGTATACTGGCCTGTTTCCATAGAGACCAAGAGCTGGCCATCATGACATCAGACGGAATGTCACAGAATACGTTGCTGACTGACAAGGAACCCTTGGAAGAGGCTTTTTCAAAACCTACTGGTCTGTGATGCCTATATGCCTACATCAGTGGGATATGGCCTAATATGCAAAGGCGTTCCTGCTACAAAAAAAGCCCTGCTAAAAGCCCAGTAGAAGGCTCTTATTCAGAAGAAGAAACAGGAAGACATCAGACTGTCTTGAGAGGAACTTGGAAAGGCAGTAAAGGAAGAGAACTCAGTAGAGCTCTGGAGTTTGGTTTCTGACCTACTACAGGCCTGTAAATATATGAAACAATTCTGGGGGTGGAGCCAGGAGAAAAGTTGCAACAAGCATAACTGAACTCCAAAGGGAGTTCTGGTCATCACATTTAAAGAGACCGCACACCTTTTAAATGCCTTCCCTCTATTGGAAATAATAAAGGATAGGAGCACCTTCTTTTGGGGCTCATAGTATTGGATCCCTTGCTCCAATCTTTTTGAAACTTGGAGGGTCTTTTGAGAAGAGGCATCGGATGCTATGCTGCAAGTTTGGTGCCTCTGCCTCAAAAAAACAGCCCCCCCCCCCGCAAGCCCCAGATACCTGCACTGAGATTACAAGGTTTGACAGAATGCAAGTCTAGTTTGGAGCATTGGTCCACTCTTAAAGGAACTGTGGAACATACTCTCTGATAGATGAGGACATAATCTCAGAGAGTCTGAGACTAGTATACCTTGGGGCTTGTACTTTGGATAATATAATCTAGAATATCCTTGTTCTTGCACTGGGCGTATGTTTATATTGTACATAGTATGTTGCTTTTGGGCCACAAACCATATGATCTGAGTTTGCAGATGAGATAAATCTATACTGCCATTGGTTTTTATATACTTTATTTGAATTATATGAATCTTTAGAGTGGTCTGATGTCCCAATGGCAAGTTTCCATCCAGCCTGTATGGGGACAGAAAAAATATAGGCATCTCAGAACCTGTAGATCTCCTAGAGTGGCTCCCGGTTGGGACAATTTGTGAGGATGAACCATGGTCTTGTTCCTAAGCAGACACAACACACACAGGAATGGAGGACAACCCACAATCTGTGTGTCTGTGGAAGGGACCTTTCAAAAGTGCTACCCTGAAAATCTAGTGGTTCTCAAAAGCGGCCCTGGACTCTCCTCTAGTTGTTCTATTACGAGCTCCTCTGAACCATAATTAATGGGTGATTGTGTCGCATGGAGTACAGGATGAGCATCCAGACCGGATCTGTCTGCTCTGTCATGCAATACCCCCACCCTCCCGCCTTTCTGCCCACAGAAAAGTGGACTCTTATCTGGAGAGAACTGGGTTGGACTCCCCACTCATCCACTTGCAGCTGCTGGAACGGTTTTGGGTCAGCCATAGCTCTGGCAGAGGTTGTCCTTGAAAGGGCAGCTGCTGTGAGAGCTCTCTCAGCCCCATCCACCTCACAGAGTTTCTGTTGTGGAGGGAGAAGATATAGGAGATTGTAAACCACTCTGAGTCTCTGATTCGGAGAGAAGGGCAGGGTATAAATCTACAATTCTTCACAGTTATGGATGGATTTACTTCCTTTACTGTCTGCCCTTCTTGCTGAGATTCAGGAAGGATGACAGAATCTAACAATCAAAGGGTTGTAAAATCCACACAGGACTAGGATTATAGAATCAGGAGGGAATAAATTCAGGGATTCTGAACCTGATGGCTTTCAAACTGTAGGAGGCAATGTATGTTTATTTAGGAGCACATCTGGTTCAGTTTAGTAGTCATTCTCAATTCAGGTGATATGGTTTGAATGTATTTTATTCTGGGTATTTTACCCATGTTTGTAAGCTGCTTGGAGCTCCCTAAGGAAGGAAAGTGGCTAATAAAAGTTAAAAATTAATGGATTAATTAAATTAACACCGATCTTGGTGACTCTTCGTTCCTTCTTTGCCATTTCCTAATCTTATTTTCTCTCTCAAATAAGAAAAGTTGGGGAAGACATTCACAGTCCTGGCTAAAAGGCACTTTATCATTCCTTGGGGGGGGTGGGGGGGGTGTAGAATCTCCCTTTGTTCCAAGGGGCTCCTCCCTTCCCCTGGACTTTCAGAGTGTGGGTCTTTAACCTCCTCTAGGGAGCCTAAACTAATGGGTGTTGATGGTGCTAATCTCCCTTTGAATACCAGCCCCAAATGTGCTTTGTGGACTGGCTAAAAGATATGCACCACAGCAGTCATCCTGTCTGAGGGGTCTCTTACATTTTTATTGTGCTTTGTTGACTGCCACAGGTTTCCCTACACCGAAGACACACCCTCCCCCTCGCTAGCTATGATTCCCCTCTTCCTGCAGATAGATCAAAATGGGAAGCCATTTAATCTGTCTGTCTGTAGCAGCAGAGAAGAGTGAGAGTCCACGAACACCTGAAAAGGTATCTGACAGAGCTGGTTTGATGTAGTGATTGTGTACGGACTCTTATCTGGGAGAACCGGGTTAAACATACGTAAAGGTATGTACAAGCACCAGTTGTTTTCGACTCTGGGGTGACGTTGCTTTCACAACCTTTTCACGGCAGACTTTTTTTACAGGGTGGTTTGCCATTGCCTTCCCCAGTCATCTATACTTCCCCCCCCAGAAAGCTGGGTCCTCATTTTACCAACCTTGTGAGGAAATAACCCCTCTGTCACACACGTGGTTGCCAGGGCACCTAGAGAAGTGAGCTTGCACCCGCCTGGCCAGTGAGTGCGAGTGAAACTATCCAGGAACTACATAGGACTCATGTGTACCAACTGCTAACTATAAACCGTGCTTGAGACAGGCACAGAGTGTCTGCAGACGCACACAGACGTTTCCCCCGCTACTGTATGGAGTCCGCCATGGCGAGGGGGAGGCTACGCCGCCACGGGAACTGTCCAGGCGAATGGTGTTGAGCACTAAGCATGGAAGCCACTGTGTTTCGTTAACCCCACATGTAGCCATCTTCCTGCCTGGCTGGGCTCCATTCCTTCTGAGTGGGAACCTCACTTACACACCTTGAGTCATTCCTAGCCCACAAGCAACCCATCCAGTCTATGAATGGATTAATGGCTCCACTATTGATCTTGATTGCCAAGTAATATCCTGAGCAACAGTTCTCACCCAGGAGATGGGGAGAAAGAGGAAGAATCTCTCCTGACACCTCCAAGCCCTTTTGTCTACACCGGGAATACCTAGGCACATATCTGACTCCCTATTGTCACCTTCCAGTCAATCCCCTTTCATCCCAATCACCCGACCATTTCCATGCTAATATCAATGGAGCCGCCCCAGGTCCTGGCGCCACTTGGAAGTTTCCAGGATGCCCAGGATGAAGGTGATGTTCATTGGTTGAAGCATGCACCCAATCAGGTGTCGCCATGGACTCACCATTGGTCCAGCCAATGTCCAGCCTTCTTGGTCATCAGCGGAACCTCCCATTACCACTCCCAGTCACCTCCCATCCCCTCAGGACTATGGTGACCGTATATAACCCGTGGACTAGCTACCCACAGGTGTGCTCTCTATCCAGCAACTCCCTTACCCGCTGTATAGATCCATCCCCGATTCCTGATCAGTTTCGGGCCCATTCCCCCATTCCCTCATCTGTCGCCATCGGAGTCTTCCTTGGAGTCTGCGAGAGGTAGTATCACCCTGTATGTCCATCCTTTATGTTCCCCTATCGATCTCTCTATATTTCTTTAGACCTGTGTGAATGTGTGATTGTTTTTGTACCTTGTGTGAAAGAACTATTTTTTCCAAATAAATTACAATTGATTTTACTCCAGTCTATTGAGCATTGACTATCTGAATGGTTGAGCCTGGTATACACAGATAACAAAGATTCCGATTGGGCAAGCTGTCTCTCAGTCTAATTCCCCAATCTCATTTTGAGAGCAGTTTCCCTAACACTTGGAAGGGTGGAAGGCTAATCTGGAGCCAGCTAGCTGAACCAGCTTCCACTGGGATCAAACTCAGGTCGTGAGCAGAGGGTTCTGACTGCAGTACTGCAGCTTTACCACTCTGTGCCACGGGGCTCGTCAAACATACGTACGTCACAAATAACATCAGAAATCACCTAAAAAATTATAGCCAAGGAACACAACAATAACTTTTTAAAGTGACATTCAAGGATCGCCATTCAGTGTTTCTCAGTATGTACAGTGAAGGAAGCATACCTGGAGACTTTGGGGGGGGGGTGGATCTGGGAGACGGTGGAGTGAGGGGAGGGGCCTCAGTTTGGTACATATGAACATATGACGCTGCCTTATACTGAATCAGACCCTCGGTCCATCAAAGTCAGTATTGTCTACTCAGACTGGCAGCAGCTCTCCAGGGTCTCAAGCTGAGGTTTTTCACGCCTACTAGTCGGACCCTTTTTAGTTGGAGATGCTGGGGATTGAACCTGGGACCTTCTGCTTACCAAGTAGATGCTGTACCAATGAGCCACCGTCCCTCCCCAATGCCATACAGTCCACCCTTCAAAGCAGCCATTTTCTCCTGGGGAGCTGTCTCTGCACAGTTGAGTTTTATGGTCCTTATACTAGGCGGGTGAATCGGGAACTGGGATGCGAATAAGCAACTGGGAACCAGCTTCAGCCTCCTTGTTCTGAGACAGCTGAACAGAGCTGGATAGCCCAGGAACATAACCCTGCGCAGTTACTCCAGAGCAGTCCCTCCCATTGACATGCAGGGGGCACCCTGGCTGAAGCATCTCATGGAGAGGACAGGACCAGTTTTTTCATTTCTCTGCAGCACTGAAAGGCTGTCTGCTAGAGGGACCGAGCAAGGATGTGGGAGTATCCGGAAAAGAGGAAAGAAAACAGATAAACAACACCGGAGAAAAGCCTTGCAGCCTGAAGGTGGGAAGGTGGGTTTTTTTGGGAAGTGAGTTGTTGGGGGAGATGTTTTGAGATCTTGGAAGACAGCCAGGCTGGGATTGGTCTCGGCCACGGTTCTCATATGGTTGCCAACTCCGGGATGGCAAGTGCACGGACATTTGGGGGAGCTTGCACTCTGGAAAAGGTCAATTTCTTCAGATACAGCTAGAATGTAAGTCCTATATATTGGAAAATGGCAAATGAAATGACATTAGATGCCAAATGAAATGCCAAATGAAGTGACATTAGCAGGCAAATGACAGTTGCAGGTGTGATTGGATTCGGTGTGACATGCAGCATTTAATGAGACAGGAAACCTAGATCCCGATTCAGCATGTATTGTGGTCCATTTGATTCTTTTCTTTTGTATATCAAGTCTAACTAGTGTTCCTTGGGGCCTACAACGGGACAGCTTGGACCTCATTTCCAAAACTTCATCAAGGGAGATCCTGCATTGAAAAGTTATGTCTCCGATATGTCCATAGGAAGGGGAGGAGATTTTAAGCTGCTTTAAGACTCCTTTGGGTAGAGAAAAAAGGTAAAGGTAGCCCCCTGTGCAAGCACCAGTCATTTCCCACTCTGGGGTGACGTCGCATCATGACATTTTCACGGCAGCCTTTTTATGGGGTGGTTGCCACTGCCTTCCCCAATCACCTGCACTTTCCTTCCAGCAAGCAGGGTTCTCATTTTACCGACCTCAGAAGGATGTAAGGCTGAGTTAACCTTGAGCCAGCTACTTGAACCCAGCTTCCGCTGGGATCGAACTCAGGTTGTGAGCAGAGAGCTTAGACTGCAGTACTGTAGCTTTACCACTCTGTGCCACGGGGCTTCTGCCCTGTTAAATAGTACATCTTAAATTGGTTATGTGCCCAAATATCAGCTTTTGGGTTATTGTGAAAATACTTCTGAGTTCTTCTTTGGTGTAGGAGAAGTATAGAAACGTCATATGTAGAGGAGAAAAAAGATCTAATAGGGAGAGAAAGGGCATCAGTCTCCAGGTTTAAACAACTGGGTGTTTCAGACATGTTTTTTAGAAAAAGAAATTATTGGATTTATTTCCCGCCCTTCACTCTGAATCTCAGATTCTCAGAGCGATCACAATACCTTTCTTCCCCCACAACAGACACCCTGTGAGGTGGGTGGGGCTGAGAGAGCTCTCACAGAAGCTGCCCTTTCAAGGACAACTCTGCGAGAGCTATGGCTGACCCAAGGCATTTCCAGCAGCTGCAAGTGGAGGAGTGGGGAATCAAACCCATTTCTCCCAGATAAGAGTCCATGCACTTAAGCACTACACCAAACTGGCTGTTTCAGTGGCTGTGAGGGAAGACCTGTAATGGAAAAGAGAGAGGGGGTGGAGTGTGTCCTTGCTGGCTCTCCATCAGTACCATAGATAATGGTATCCTCTGCCAGATATCCAAGTTGGCAAATGGGAGCATCATCCTCTGTTGGTTTCAGTCCTATCCAGCTGATCAGTCCCAAAAGTTGGCCTTGGGGATGTCTGCTTGTGATGTATCACAGAGTTCCAGAGTCCTCTCTCTTGTGCTCCATGCCTAGGATTCTGAAATATTCTGAGGATTTTAAGAATCTAAGTGGTATCTCTGCTGGAATCTCTGTTCAGCCTCGAATGTGAGGTTCCCTGAGATATTGGACAGGATTGTTTTCCAGTGTCCTCTCCCTCCTTTAAACAGGAGCTGGCTTCACAGTTTATTCTGAAGACGGAAGATGCAAGGCTGAGAGAAGTCACCCTTTTCTGAACCCTTCAAAGTAAACTTTCCTTTGGACTGCCCTGTTAAAAACTGGCAGAAATGTGGAGTGGGAAACTTTGCTGTACTTTCTTTTTCTGCTAATGCATTTCCATTTCTAAGGAAAGAAAAGATCCCCTGTGCAAGCACATCGTTTCTGTAATGTACTGGGGTTGGCGCAGTAAGAGACCAGAGTCGGAGAGTGATTTCAGCAAGCTTTACTTCAGGAACACACACACAGACTGAGCTCTATTCAAACTTCCCGCTCTTTTATACAATTCTTGCCCCCTTCTGATTGGTCCTTAACTATCTACATGGATTGGCTATTTACAGGGCCCTAAGGGCCTATCAGGGTACAGTATGAGCCTAGATGTTGATTGGCTACTTATGTTTCAATCCTTCCCCTGATTGGGCACGCTTAGGCCTTCTCTGGAACCCTGGTGTGGAGTACAAGCTTTGGCTTGTTCAGCTTCCCTCCAAAAGTAACAGTTCCCTCCAAAAGTAACAATTCTCCCATTAAGCCTAGGACACAACAGTTTCCGACTCTGGGGTGACGTTGCTTTCACAACGTTTTCACGGCAGACTTTTTACGGGGTGGTTTGCCATTGCCTTCCCCAGTCTTTTACACTTTCCCCCCAGCAAGCCGGGGACTCATTTTACTGACCTCAAAAGGATGGAAGGCTGAGTCAACCTTCCTGAATCCGGTGAAATCGAACTCAGGTCCTGAGCAGAGAGTTCAGATCACAGTACTGCAGTACTGCTGCTTTACCACTCTGCGCCACAGGGCCACTTTCCATTTCTAAAGATTCTTATAATTAATAGTAAATGGGTGCCATTGTCAAAGTAATAGGGCACTGTGACAGGGAAATGTTGACTGGCATTTGGGGGCTACAGACGGCAGAGGCATTTGTGCCTTAGTGACCAAGGGTTTTTGTTTGTTTTCTGGATATCTTATTCTCTTCTAAGCACTGGGTGAGTTCCTGGATTTTACTGGGCTAATTTTTTACTCCCTTTTGTCTTCTGCCTAGCTTTCCATTGGTTGACAATACATCTGAGCATGAGCAGAGTGCCCCATGCAACCACAGCAAGGCTTTTATCTCTGGAGCCAAAGAACCAATTTTCTTGGCTAGGCTGGCGCTTAAAAGACACCTTGAATCTCTTCCTTAATTTGGGTGGGGTGGGGGAGGAAGAGTAATCAAAATAGCTGTTTTATTTGCTTGTGCGTGTAACCTTGAGTCCACTAGAGGGAGGTAAAGAGGTGGGAATAAAAATATGAAGTACGAAATAGGAATAGTTTTCCCTGAGAGAATGGAAGGCCTGAACCAGCTGGGAGAAGCACTCTTACCTCAGGTAACTCTATGAAACTATATATTTTAGGTACAAGAACTTCTTATACTAATTATTGGAAAGGAGGGCTGTGTTTATATTAACTAGCTGTTCATCTGTATTTTGGTTGTTTCCTTTTTATAGTTCCAGTTACTCCTGCTAACCACCACAATGACTGTTCTTCAGGCAGCCACCACCAATTTGCCTCTCAGCTGAAGACCACTGTGATAGAGCAGATCTTTGGAGAAACAGAAGGTACAGGGTCTATATAAGTTCTAAATAAACTTCACTCACCGATCCATCACAACTAACTCCTTTGGGGTTCAGTCTTCTGTAAAATATGGAATTGGGTTGACTAAAAAGGCCAGGGAGAGGTTCCTCCCTTGCCTAAAGCAACTCCGCTACCTCAGCAGGCTGCCCAGAGGCCTACAACTTTGAATTCCTGTACATCCCTTCTAAAAGTAAAATTGCTACACTTTTGCTTCACAGCTTGGCTAATTCTTATTCTTCAATATTATTCTTTATGTACAGAACCATTACTTATATACCGCTCATACATTTGATAAACTAAGTATTTTATGTTGTTTCTCCGGATACGCACGGTCCTTAGTAGCAGAACACAATCAACCTTTCTAAGACAGAGTGTACTAAATAAAGACTAATTTTGTCACTTGCTATTCCTTTTCAGTTTGCTGCATATCTTCTAGGATTGCCAATTCCCAGGTGGGGGCAGGGGATCCCCTGGTTTGGAGGCCCTCCCCCTGCTTCAGGGTCATCAGAAATGGGGGGGGGGGGAATGTCTGCTGGGCATTCTGTTATTCCCTATGGAAACTGATTCCCATAGGGTATAATGGAGATTGATCTGCAGGTATCAGAGGGGGGGCTTTTTTTTTAGGTAGAAGCACCAAATTTTCAGCATAGCATTCAGTGCCTCTCCCCAAAATACCCCCAAGTTTCAAAAGGATTGGACCAGGGGATCGAATTCTATGAGCCTCAAAAGAAGGTGCCCCATCCTTCATTATTTCCAAGGGCGGGAATGCATTTAAAAGGCAGCAGAGGTTTAGAGCATGCTGTCAGACTTGGAACTTCAAAGTAAACAGACCATAGTTTGTAGCAGCTTAATCCATTTTATTTGAGAACTAGTTGTCTGTAGCAAGGACGGAATGGGATTGATACATTTCAATGGGGTACATGCTATTTTAACCTCTAACATCAAACACTAAACAATAAAGTCATTCTCACACATTTGGGAGGCAATAGATGGTTCACAGACTCCCTTATCTCTTTCCCAAGGAAGGAGCCCTGCTGGTTACCTTGAGGCGCGAGCTATCTTCAAAGCTCGGCTGCATTTGTTAGGGCTATGTTAGGAATTCCCATGGGAGTTGTTTATTGTTTCAACAGTGTTTGAAATGCAAAGGGTTAGTAGAGTCATTCAAAATGGAGTTAGTTAGGGTAAGGAACATGAACAGTTTAAAGCATTTTAAGCAAGTAAGTTACAATGTCTGACACATGCGTTGATCCGTGTCTGTAACATAATTACTGTGGCTCCGAAAAACACTGAGAAAAGAGGCTGACGAAGTGTGAGACGGGCGAAACCGTGAGGATTCCTTTCTATAAGGTCCCTCCTTTTTCTCCCTATTGCAACGTCACAGCAGGACGTTTAAGGATTCCACCCTAAAACACTTACTTATGGACTTGGTTAAGGCTGGTTCCTATGTGGAAACATTAAAGTGTATAATTTGGGGGAGTACAAATACCTTATTGTTCCTTTGTTCTTCATTTTGTCTTATATTTGCATTAAATCAATAGCATCAGAGTGTGAATATTTATTGTTGACCGGTGATTTTATTATTTTCCTATTTACACACTGGTACCAGTTATTTATATTGTATCCCCTGGAGAAAATGGCTGCTTTAAAGGGTGAACTCTATGGTATTGTACAATGCTGAAGGCTGTACAGCTTGTCATTGTGTCATCTCTCTTTGACCATTAAGGAAGGAAACTAGAAAAATAGCCAAGCCACAATAAGCTCCTTTAATTATGCCTACGTTTGTAGCAGTCTGCCCTTTTTCTGAGTAGGCAGTCATTTTTTAAAAATTAGAACTCACACTCGGTTGGATCCAATGAGCAAAACTCTATTTGCAGAACATACCTCTCCATCATTTCTATACCTCTCCATCATTTGCACCACTTGAAAATCTGCTGCTAAGAGTTGGGGGAAATGCCTTCTGTTTATACAAGCCATGCTTTGGATCAGGGGTGGAATTCTAGCAGGAGCTCATTTGCATATTAGGCCACACACCCCTGATATAGCCAATCTTCCAAGAATGCATCAGGGGTGTGTGGCCTAATATGCAAAGGAGCTAGAATTCCACCCCTGCTTTGGATCCAAGCTGTTTCCAGCAGAGAGAAGCAAACAGCTGACAGTTCACAGGTCAGCTTTCAACATCTATCTGTTGATTGTTTTAAGGCAGCTATTCCAGAGCTGAACTAAGTGAATTATTTAAAATAACTGTAGTCTAGGAGGAAAGGAACAACTACATTTGAGTCCTGTAACACCTTAGAATCTAGCCCAGCAGGGGCCAAACGTGCTTAATGTAAGAGCCACAGAGAATAAATGTCAGATGCTTGAGAACCGCGAGAGCCGGAAAGAAGGAAGGAAGGAATGCAAATAGATGAGGGAGGGGAGGAGAGATCGAAAGAAAGCAACTTTAAATACATTCTCCAAACTGCCAGCTGGCTTGGTTGGAGAAGTGTTTTAAAGAGACAAATGCCTTCTCCAAGCTGGCCAATGGAGTGGTAGGGGCTTTGAGAGCCACACAGTATGCGTGAAAGAGCCACATGTGGCTCCTGAGTCACAGTTTGGCCACCCCTGATCTCGCTGTTCTATTGCAAGCAGTGTTCCCTCTAAGCTGAGTTAGTGTGAGCTAGCTTATAGTTTTTTAGCATCTGGCTCATACATTTTGTTTGCTTTAGCTCAGGAAAAATGGCTCCAGAGAAAACTTAATTTATTCAGTAGCTCACAACTTAATGCTGGTGGCTCACAAAGTAGAATTTTTGCTCATACGACTCCACAGCTTAGAGGGAGTATTGATTGAACTCCAAAACAGCAACCCTCTGGAATTATCTTCGTAGGAGAAAAAGAAGTAGATGCATTGTTAGACTAAACTGACATTTGTACTGGCACTTCTCTAGTATTATTGTTGAACCACGTGACAATAGTAGAGCCTATATTTTAAAATAAGGGTATTAAAAATTATTCTTTCAAATAAATATACCCGAGGCTTTTAAAGTTACACCAAGTCTCAGTTCATTAATAATTGCAAAATACAAATATACTTTTATACAAATCAAGGCAAATCTTGCATTGCCAAATGAGAAAAAGATTTAGGATCAGATATTCTAGAGAGCTGCAGGCTTTTTGTTGTTGTTGTTATAGAAGATTAATGGTTTTCAGTGTGTTAACACAACACCTATAAAAAGGCAATTCAACACTATCTCACTCCTTACAAAAGATCATTATCCATAAATTTGATAGAAGATTATATTGATTTTGTCATAATTCCAAAGCATAAATGAATGGAGATGTACGGTACTTAAAAAGTTGTTTCAGAATAACGAGAAAATCAACATTAAAGGAATACAAAAGTTTGGGGTAATAATAACTGAGGTGATACAAGAAGTACTAGATGTACATTTACATTTTGACCTAAAGAAGTTATCATTTAAGTTTTGCCAGGACTTCTTTTTATAGCAGGAACTCTATATTAGGCCGCACCCCACCCCCGATGTAGCCAATCCTCCTGGAGCTTACAGTAGGCCCTGTACGAAGAGCCCTGTAAGGTCTTGGAGGATTGGCTAATATGGAGGAGGAGGAGTGGGGTGTGGCCTAATATGCAAATGAGTTCCTGCTACAAAAAAGGCCTGAGTTTTGCAAAATACACAGTAGCAGAAAGATCGCAAGATTGCCAACAGTTCCATCAGTGATGAGATTCATAGGAGACTTCACTGTCCTCACTCCAGTGCTTGCCCGTCCTTTTCTTTCTGTTCCTTTCTGCCATAACAATGGCAGCTACCACTGTAACAAAGACTGTGAATGTTATGACAAGAACTGTCACCGTCTCTGCAATGCACAACTGGGAATCTACCGAAGACAGGGGAAGGTTTCTCAGAACCTGGGGCTCCAAGCATGTCACATTATGATAGTCATCCAATATCAGCCTTCGGACACTGTGCAGTTTTGCAAAAACCCTTTGAAGGTCGCAGTCACAAAACCACGGATTGTTCGAGAGCAAGATGTGAGTTCCGGGTGTCTGGAGGGAAAGGAACGTTTTGAATCGAATGTGTTCGATTTTGTTTTGGACCAAGTTCAGTATTGTGAGGCTGCTTAACGAAGTAAAGACTCCCGGAGCGATGTGTTTTATCACATTCCCCTCCAAGTTCAAAACTTCTAAGTGCTGCAGCATAGAAAATATTCCATTGTGGAGGATGTGAAGGCGGTTGTTCTGAAGATAAAGTTGGCGCAGACGGGTGAGGCTGCGGAAAGCACCTGTCTCTATCGAAGATATATTATTGTTTTGCAGATTAAGCTTCTGAAGGTTTTCAAAATTCCTGAAGCTCTTGTAGTGTAGCTTCTGCAGCCTATTGGAGGCCAAACTGAGTTCATGGAGAGAAACGAGTCCCAGAGAAAAACTGTTTCCGAGAAATGCAATTTCATTTTCAGAAATATCAAGTTTATGGAGTCTTTCAAGGGAGACGAATGCTCTCTCCTCAATTCTGCTGATGTAATTGTCTCTCAGAAGGAGAACCTGCAACTTCCAGAGTGACCTAAGGCCTCTGCTGGGGATGGAATATAAGTTACTGTTCGACAGGTCCAAGTGTTCTGTCTCAGGGGGAAACGTGAGGTCTGAGCTAACACTGATTCCAGAGCAGTTCACAAACAGAGCCCCCTCTTTGCAAAAGCAGATTTTCTGGCAAAGATGATGAACTCCGGAGTCAGCGAGGGAGAGAGGAATCCAAAACCAGACTAAGTAATGGAAATACATCTTCTGCCTTCTGTACGTTTTCTGTTCCTGTCAGACAACATAGATTTTAGAAAAACATTGCAAAATAGTTGGCGTTTAATAGGAAGAAAAGCAAACCGCTCTTTCAAGTTTGTCTATGATCAAGAGACAAAGAACCATACCAAAGAACTTGAAAACATGAATTTGTGTAAGGCCATAAGCAATTACATTCAGGCCTTATCAAAACATTTATATTCCATCTTTCTTTGTGGTTCAAGGTGGTTTACAGTCATAGTTAAAAACATTTTCAGCTAAAACCAAAAATAAAATAGCAAACCCCAAATCCTCCCCCCCTCCCCGCTTAAAAGATGCCTGCCATTCAAATGTCTAACATATGCATCGTAAGTCGGCCTGCACCTAAAGTTGCCTGGCATGATGTTTGAATATTCTAGTATATTCTAGGGGTTGAGGGGAGGGTCATTCAAACAGAATGTTGTATACTTGGTGGGAAAAGGAAAGGTCCCCTGTGCAAGCACCAGTCGTTTTCGACTCTGGGGTGACGTTGCGGCAGACTTTTTACAGGGTGGTTTTCCATTGCCTTCCCTGGTCATCCACACTTCCCCCCCAGAAAGCTGGGTCCTCATTTTACCGACCTCGGAAGGATGGAAGGCTGAGTCAACCGTCCTTGAGCCGGTTACCTAAAAACCCAGCTACCGCTGGGGATCGAACTCAGGTCGTGAGCAGAGCTTAGGACTGCAATACTGCAGCTTTAACACTGTGCGCCACGGGGCTCTTTTCCTTGGTGAGTGACAGTCAATGAAAGGTTATCACTAAGTGCTTGTTGAACAATAAAGCATTAAACCACCACCACCAGTGTGCCCTCTAAGCTGAGTTATTGTGAGCTGGCTCACAGTTTTTTAGCTCTGGCTCACACATTTTTGTCTTAGCTCAGGAAAAATGCCCCCAAAGCAAACTAATTTCTGCAGCAGCTCACAACTTTAATGCCAGTAGCTCACAACGTAGAATTTTTGCTCAGAAGACTCCATGGCTTAGAGGGAGTATTGACCACCACCTCTTTTTTGGGGGGTGGGGGGGTGGGCTGTTGAGTGACAGCTGACTTGATAACCTTGTAGGGTTTTCAAGGCAAGAGACATTCAGACAATGGTTTGCCATTGTCTGTTTCTGTGTCACAGCTTTACATTTTCTTCGTTGGCTCCCATCCAAGTACTGACCAGGGATGGGAGCCAAGCAGGGGCCATTCAGTAGAAAAGGAGATGCCAGAGCTCATTAGCGCAACTCAATTAGATCAGCTCAGCATCTACCTTAAAGTGCTTCTCGAATTATCATTGTCATTATAAAACCTTACTCCCATCATACTTTTAAAATTACTTTCTCCTATGTGGCCACAGTGGCATGATGAAGATTTCCATCTGTCTGCTTTATACGTTTTGGTTCTTTTCCCATTTTTTGTGTGGGGAAATATGAGAAAGTTTGTCAAATCTTAGAGTTCAGCAAAATTCTCACAGGGGGTTTTGAACAATGGAGCCCAGAAGCAAGTATTGGGGGGGGGGGGGGTTAAGAAAGAAAGAGCACAATAAAATGTAGCGGTTCAGGAGCTCCGCTCCTGTGAGCTCCTGTCTAAAACGACGCCTGGAGCCAACCAAGAAAATGCAGAGTGCTCTCGTTGCACAGAAGCATGGCTCCTTCCCACATTTCTGGAATGGAGAAGAACCCTTCACAACATAGCATGGGGTTTCTGGCTTTACTTAAGCAAGAGGTACACAGTAGTGGCTCCCACATTTCAAAAGTAATTCAAGATGCCCACAAGACATTTATTTCAACAGACTAGCTATGCCATTCAGCATTCCAACCACTTTTTGAGAACAGGAGCCCATTACTTTCCAACAGCTGCTCATACTTTTGTGATCTCTGCTTTCCAAACACTTGTACAGGAATGCACACATTTGACACCTGACACAAGCCCAAACTGTGTATTGAAACTCTGCACTTCAACTTTCAAAGTCAAAGTTTTAGGGCTGTCTTCCAGACTCTTTTTGTATTACTGCTGCATTCTCTCACTTCTTCCTGAACAGTATCCATTTCAAGCTAACTTCATCAGTTATGGAAGCAAGAAAAAATACCAGAAAAATGGGATTGGATTGTAAAAGTTATGACATGGAATGAGATGGACAAATTAACAAGAACTTTAAGAGACTATGATTTAGAAGATTTTAAAAGGGAGTGGAAAAAATTTAGAAGTTATGTAGAAGACGAGTGGAAAGTAAAAGGACATTGGACAATTTTTGATAATGATTACACTTTAGAAGAAAGAAGAATATTAATTTTAGTTCTTAGGAATTAAAGGTACCTTTTAATGTTAGTATTTTGAGTAAATAACACTGGCGGGGGTCAAGTAACGGGGGGAGGGGTAATTAGAAAGAAGCATATGGGATAGAAGTTATTAATGGAAATTATTATCATAAGTTACCAATAAAATTGTTTAAAACAAGATAGCTTCATCAGGATCAGTTTCCTTTGGAAAACAAGGCACTGGAAACTTGTCTATGTATGTGTGTGTGTGTGTATATATATATATATATACACACACACACACACACACACACATCCATACATACACTGTTAATTTTCCATACATACACTGTTTCCATACATACACTGTTAATTTTCTACAACTCCTTTTGAGCACAGAAACCTATAAATCATATACACACACACACATGTATATATATGTATATGTATATGTGATTTATATGGTGCAGAGTGGTAAAGCTGCAGTACTGCAGTCTAAGCTCTGCACATGACCTGAGTTCGATCCCACCAGAAGCTGGGTTCAGGTAGCCAGCTCCAGGTTGACTCAGCATTCCATCCTTCCGAGGTCGGTAAAATGAGTACCCAGCTTGCTGGGGGGAAAGTGCAGATGACTGGGGAAGGCAATGGCAAACCACCCCGCAAAAAGTCTGCTGTGAAAACGTTGTGAAAGCGATGTCACCCCAAAGTCGAAAACGACTGGTGCTTGCACAGGGGATTACCTTTATCTTTTTATATATGATTTATAAGTTTCTGTGCTCAAAAGGAGTTGTAGAAAATTAACAGTAAGCACAGAGAACATTCATAAGGGAAAATAAATACAGAATCAAAGGCAAAGAGATTCTCTGCGCATTGGGCTGATTGTCTCCAGCTTCAGATTCCAGTATCTCATGCATCATGCAACAGCATTTTTCTGTTAAAATGCAACCCTGAGAGTGACTTTCAAGGGAGCTGAAAATCCTCATCATGCCACTGTGGCTGGCCACATAGGAGAAAGTAACTTAAAAAGTATGATGGGTCTCTCTAAGACAAGGGTAGCCAAACTTGCTTAATGTAAGAGTCACATAGAATAAATGTCTGATGTTTGAGAGCCACAAAATATAAGCGTTGGACAGCCACAAGGGAGAGAGACAAATAGATGGGGGAGAGGTGAAAAGAAAGCAACTTTAAATTTAAGTGCATTCTCCAAGCTGCCAGCTGGCTTGGCTTATAGTGAATAAACAATTTTATTAGTAACATATGGTAGTAGAACTATAACTACAACTTATAAAAAGCTTAATATATATTAAGAAAAAGACCATCATTCTACCCCACATCTTACTTTCTCCCACCCCTCCCCCAATTACTTGACCCCCGCCAGTGTTATTTTCTTTAAAAAAACAGATATTAAAGGTACCCTTAACTATCAAGAAAAAAAACGAAACAAAAAAGAAACATAGGGAAGAAGAACCCCCTTCAAGAGTTATATTGTTATCTTAAAAATCTTAATCCTCAAAAATTGTCCAATGTCCTTTTATTTTCCACTCTTTCTCTACATATCTTCTGAATTTCTTCCACTCTTGGTTAAAAAGTTCTAAATCACAGTCTCTTAATTTTCTTGTTAATTTGTCCATTTCACTCCATGGCATAACTTTCATAATCCAGTCCCATTTTTCTGGTATTTTTTCTTGCTTCCACAACTGCGCATACAATGTCCTAGCAGCTGAGAGCAAGTACCATATTAATGTTCTATCTTCTTTTGGAAATTTTTCCATTTGTAATCCCAGCAGAAAAATCTCTGCCTCTTTATTGAATTCATATCCCAGGATCTTAGATATCTCTTGTTGAATCATTTGCCAAAACATTTTAGCTCTTTCACAAGTCCACCACATATGGTAGAAAGAACCTTCATGCTTTTTACATTTCCAGCACCTATCTGGCATCTTATTGTTCATCTTTGCTAATTTTTTTGGAGTCATATACCATCTATACATCATCTTAAAACAGTTCTCTTTAATACTATGACATGTTGCGAGTTTCATGGAATTTTTCCACAGATATTCCCAAGATTCCATCTTTATTTCTTTATTTACATTAATTGCCCATTTTATCATTTGAGATTTCACTACTTCATCTTCTGTAGCCCATTGTAAAAGTAATTTGTACACTTTTGAAATTAATTTCTCATTATCTCCAAGCAGAACTCTTTCCATTTCTGTTTGTTCTTTCCTTATTCCTTCAGCTTTGATATCATTCTCCATCAAACTTTTTATTTGTTGCATTTGAAACCAATCATATTTATAGTTTAGTTCTTCTGCAGTTTTCAATTCTATTTTCCCGCTTTGTATTTTTAGTAACTGGTTGTATGATAGTTGTTTTTCCTTGACTGTTTTGGCCGTTAACTTTATCACTTCAGCCGGCACTATCCATAAAGGTCTCCTCTCATCACCATATTTCTTGTACTTTATCCACACATTTAATAAGCTACTCCTTATATAATGGTGAGAGAAAAGACCGTCCATCTTCTTTTTTTCATAGTACAAATATGCATGCCAGCCGAATTTTTTTCCATGGCCTTCTAACATTAGAAGTTTTTTATTTAATAACGTTATCCATTCTTTTAACCATACTAAACAAATTGCTTCATGATACAGTTTCAAATCTGGTAATTGGAATCCACCTCTCTCTTTCGCATCTATCAGGACTTTCATTTTAATTCTAGGTTTCCTCCCGGCCCACACGAATTCCGAAATTTTTCTTCGCCATTTATCAAATTGCTTAGCATCTTTCACAATGGGGATGGTTTGAAACAGATACATAATCCTTGGTAAAATATTCATTTTTACTGCAGCTATTCTACCCAACAGTGACAAATTGAGCTTGTTCCACTTTAGCATATCTTCTTCTATTTTACGCCATAGCTTTTCATAATTGTTCTTAAACAAATCAATATTTTTCATTGTTATCTCTACCCCTAGGTATTTTACCTTAGAGGTAACTTCACAACCCGTTAGTCTTTGTAGTTCTTGTTGTCTATTTTTCTGCATATTCTTACATAAGATTTTTGATTTTTCTTTGTTTATATAAAGTCCCGCCAACTCCCCAAACTCTTGTATTCTCATTAACAACAAAGGTGTAACTTGTAAAGGATTTTCATTTATAAACATTATATCATCTGCAAATGCTCTGTATTTATAGGTAAATCCTTTTATTTGTAGTCCTTCTAAATCTTTTTCTTCTTGAATCTGCATTAGTAAAATTTCAAGAGTCATTATAAACAGCAATGGCGAAAGCGGGCAGCCTTGTCTGGTACCTTTACTAATTTTCATTTCATCTGTAAGATCTGCGTTGATGCACAGCCTTGCACTTTGTTCAGAATATATTGCCTTTATCATTCTTATAAAACTTTCTCCAAGCTCCATTTTTTCCATCACTGCAAACATAAAGTCCCAATTTAAATTGTCAAATGCTTTTTCTGCATCCGCAAAGAATAGCGCTACTTCCTTTTCTGGATGTCTTTCATAATATTCTACAATATTTACAACAGTTCTAATATTGTCTCTTATTTGTCTTTTGGGAAGAAAACCGGCTTGGTCCTCTTTTATAAAATTTATCAAATATTGCTTAAGACGTTCTGCCAGAATTCTTGTAAATATTTTATAATCATTGTTCAAAAGTGAAATTGGTCTGTAATTTTTCACATTTGTAACATCTCTTTCTTCTTTAGGTATCAAAGAAATAACAGCTTCTTTCCATGTATTTGGTACCTTCCCTTTGACTCTTATTGCATTCATCAGCTTCTGTAATTTTGGTATTAATTCATCTTTAAACATTTTAAAATACTTGGCTGTATAACCGTCTGGCCCGGGAGCTTTATCATTTTTCATCACGTTGATTGCTGCCTCAATTTCTATTTTTTCAATTGGGTCATTCAAAATTTTTCTCATATTCTCAGTTAATGGCTCAATTTTTATTTTCTGTAGATATTCATCTATCTTTTTTCTCTTTACTTCAGCACCTTTAAACAGCTTGGCATAATACTTAAAAAATTCTCTTTTTATTCCCTCTTGAGTAACTACGTCTCTTTCATCTATCACAATTCTATTAATTATTTTATTTTCCCTCTTTTTTTTCAGCTGCCACGCCAAGTATTTCCCCGTCTTATTTGCTCCTTCAAACGATTTTTGCTGGAGCCTTTTCAAATTCCATTCTACTTCTTTGTTTAATAAATGTCTTAGTTGAGTTTGCAATATTGAAATTTCCCTTAGAATTTTCTTTTTCCCTGGTCTTTTCCTCAGCTCTCTTTCTTTTTTCTTTATTTCATTTTGAATATCCAGTAGTTGTTTTTCTTTTTCCCTTTTATCTTTATTGTTCAAAGTAATCAGCAACCCTCTCATTACTGCTTTATAAGCATCCCAGACCGTCTGAAAATCGATATCTTCTTTATCATTCACTTGGAAAAATTCTTTAGTTTCTTTTCCTAGGAAAGTCACTGTTTCTTTGTTCTGTAGCAAGTCTTCATTCAATCTCCATCTTCTCAATCTTTTGGACAGTTTTGTAATCCACATTATTGGGTTATGGTCAGTGCCAATTTTAGGCAAAATCTCTATCTTTCTTGTTATGAGGCCTAAATCTCTGGTTCCCCATAGCATGTCAATTCTAGAAAATGTCTTATGTCTTGCAGAAAAAAAAGTATAGTCCCGCACTTCAGGGTTAAACTTTCTCCATATGTCCTCCAAATTTTCCTGTTTTACTAATTCAAAAAAAGACTTTGGCAATTTTCCTTCTTTTCCACTATTTTTTTTCCCTCCGGATCTATCCAATGAGTTCTCAACTGTTCCATTAAAATCTCCCATTAAGAGTATTTGATCGTAGGTCAACTCATCTAGTTGTTGTGTAATGTCTTTAAAAAAAACATCTTTTGCACCATTAGGTGCATATAGTCCCAATAACAGCGTTTTTTTCCCATTTGATGTTATTTCCACTGCTACAAATCTTCCATCCTTATCTTTAAATACCAATTTTGGCTCCAGGTCTTGTTTAATATAAAAAACTACTCCCCTTTTTTTCTGGTCAGCTAACGAAAAAAATTCCCTTCCCAATTGTTTGTTCCATAAAAATTTATAATCCTTTTGTTTAATGTGGACTTCTTGCAAACAAATTATATTACAATTTTGCTTTTTAATCCAATGAAAAGTTGCCCTTCTTTTTTGTGGTGAATTTAGTCCATTAACATTCCAAGACAATAGTTTGTAATCCATCATGGTGCAAATTCTTTATTTTCTTCAAAAAATCTCCTCAATTCTCGGGCATTTGTGATCGTGACTCTCTTCCCCTGAAGTTCAAAGCTCACACCCTCGGGGATTATCCATCTATACCTTGTGCCATTGTCTTTCAATTTTTCTGTCAACTTTTTATATGTTCTCCTGTCATTTATCACTTCTTTCGGTAGCTCCTTCATAATTCTCACTCTGCTACCTCTTACTATCAATGATTGTTCAAAGTTTCTCTTCATAATCCTTCCCACCATTTCCTTTGTCATGAATCTTACAACCACATCTCTTGGTAAGTTATTTTTTTTGGCATATAACGAGTTGACTCTATACATGTGATCATACATGCTTTTAGTCTTATCAGGGTCTTCTTCTAAGAATTCTGCGATTATGTTTGTTATATATCTTTCAAATCATCATTCTCTTCCTCAGGTACTCCTCTCAAACGTAGCTGATTTTCCATTAATTTGCAGTCGTGAATCGTCACTTTTTCTTGTACTTTCAGCAAGGTGGTATCATGTGTTTTAACTTTCTCCTCCACCTCCTGTACTTTCTTGTCTATTTTCCCAATTTGGTTTTTGAGGTCATCCACTTCTTTTTTAATCACTGTAGTAAGTTCTTCCTTCAACTCTTCCATCATTTTCTTAACTCCTTTCATAATCCTGGCTTCCATAGCCTCCATTTGGTCTTGCATTTTTTCTAATGAAAGGGCTCTTGTTCGGAGCTGCCTGGGCTCTGACATTTAAGCAAAGAGCAAGGGGGATGCAATTAAAATACCAAAAATTTCCGTCGCACAATTTGCAAGTTTGACTACCAAGTTCAGAAGGTCTAAATTTTCTCTCTCAATTAAACTTTGTTCTGTTTTCTTCTGAGCTTCCCAGGCCCAGATATAAATTTTTGAAGAATTTTTCCCCTTTAAAAAAATGACGAAATTTTTGACCTCACCAATTTAAAATCTGACAGTCAGGTTCAATAGAGCAGGGCTTGCCCTTTCCAGCAAGCCCAATTTCGCTGGTTTCTGAGCCCCCAAAGCAAAGATATTTAACAAAAAAGTCTTTAAAAAATCCAAAATGGCGGCCGCGATTTTTTCTCCTTTTAAAGATTTTTTTCCCCCTTTTAAAATCACCCCAGGGGCCCACCAATAATGTAGTCAATAGTTCTTATCTTCTTACCCTTTTCCCTGTCGTTTCTGTCACTTTTTAAAGTCCCAAATCTTTTTAAAACGATGTTTTAAATTGGACCTCCCAGCAATGGCTGCCGATGTTTCTCTATGATGTAGAGTAGGCTTTTTTCTTTACTGCTTCCTGTCTCTGTCACCTTCAACCTTATAGATTGCTTGACGCACTTCCTGTCTTGCTCAGTAGAGTTAGAGGACTGTTCCAGTATATTCCTGCGCAGTATGGTTGTTTACATTCCACAAATCGTAAGTAGACACAACAATGATTTCTCTTCAATTTTTAGCAGTTTTTAACAGTCTTTTATGTCAAAATAGTCCAAACTTCACCCTTCCCTTCTTCTACTTGCAAGTTTTATATTTTCCCCTTATTTCCACCTTTAAAACGTCTCTTTAGTCTGTAAATAGCTCCGGAGTGAAAGAAGAGTTTCTGTACCTTTTTTCCTCTGTTTATCCAAGTTCCACTGGTCTTCCAAGACTTTAGTTGTTTAAAAATGTCCCAGAAGGTTAGGATCGTGACGAGCTTATGCCAAATCCATGGCTCTGAGAGATCTTGCAGACGATAATTTTGCAAACTTCTGAGACTCCTCAAAGCCTCAAAGGACCCTTCTCCAAAGCTCCTTTTCAGCCAAGGTAAATCTCTTCTAAAGTTTTTAGTGCAAGTCTTGGACCTTTCTCTCACTGAGAAAGGTAGGCAGTGGGCTTTGGTTTGCCCTCCACTACCCCGAACAAGACCTTCAGCTTGCTCCCGTTACGAGAGACAACTCAGCTCGCCATTTTCCTCCCCGGAAGTCAGCTGGCTTGGCTTATAGAAGTGATTTAAAGAGAGAAATGCCTTCTCCAAGCTGGCCGGCAGGGCAGTGGGGGCTTCAAGAGCCACACAATATGTGTGAAAGAGCCACGTGTGGCTCCTGAGCTGCAGATTGGCCACCCCTGTTCTAAGCTGTGGAGTCTTGCAAGCAAAAATTCTACTTCATGAGCTAGTGGCATTAAAATTGTGAGCTACTGCATAAATTACTTGGCTCTGGGGCCATCCTTCTTGAGCTAATAGGAAAATGTGTGTGAAGAGGCTAAAAAACTGTGAGCTAGCTCACTAACTCAGCTTAGAGGGAACACTGGATGGGAGTAAGGTTTTATTAGGGCAGTTATATCTCAAGAAGTATTTTAAGATAGATGCTGAGCTGATATAATTTAGTACGCCTTCTTGTGATGTCAAGGGTATGTGGTATATGCAGATCAGTTAAGCAAATGGGTTGTGCTAATATGCTCTGGCACCTCTTTTTTCTGTGAAATGACCCCTGCTTACATGACACTGAAAAGACCAATAGTGTCATGGGAATAATTCATGAACTCCAGACTGCAGGGTTCAGAGCAGAGGACAGACCTACTCTTGTGATAAACACATTTCCCGTTGGTCAGATGTGTTTTATTAACCCCCTAATTGTTTAATCTTTCTTGCTAGAGCAGGGATGGCCAAACTGTGGGTTGGGAGCCCCATGTGGCTCTTTCACACATATTGTGTGGCTCTTGAAGCCCCCAGCAGCCCATCAGCCAGCTTGGAGAATGCATTTGTCTGTTTAAATCACTTCTCCAAGCCAAGCCAACCATCAGCTTGGAGAATGCATTTAAAGTTGCTTTCTTTCCACCCCTCTCCTCCCTTCCCTTCCCTTCCCTCCTTCCCTCCATCTTGCAAACTTGCAGCTCTCAAACATCTGACATTCATGTATTGCGGCTCTCAAGCATCTGACATTTATCCTATGTGGCTTCTACATTAAGCAAGTTTGACACCCACGTGCTATACAATGACATTTAAGTACTTTACCAGCAGTGAAAAGAAGCATCATAGGAGTAACCCATAACCAGGGTTATTTTTCCCAAGGGGAATTCACCAGAATGTTTTTGTGGAAACGAAATTCTCCAAAAATGTTTAAAAGTCCATGAGGGGCACCTATGTGCTTCCCCTTCATTCCCCTCTTGTGAGTTTCAGCACCACTTTTTCCAGAAAAAAAAGCCTCGTCCATAACCAGGGGTGGAATTCTAGCAGGAGCTCCTTTGCATATTAGGCCACACACCCCTGATGTAGCCAATCCTCCTGGAGCTTACAAGGCTCTTTTTTGTAAGCTCTTGGAGGACTGGCTACATCAGGGGGTGTGGCCTAATATGCAAAGGAACTCCTGATAGAATTCCACCCCTGCCCATAACTATAACAAACTACCTGGTGAATGGCAATCATTTAGAGATAAGTTTCTGGAGCTGTAACTCAGAATGATGCCTCCTAATTCCTTGCAGATGCAACAAACGCACAACAACTACCACCTGCAGACAGTTTAGTTAACATTTCTTTCATTACCTGGAAAAAAGGCACATCACTTATCCCAAAGGACTGGAAAGCTGGCACATTAATAAAGAATTAGCATAAATAAATTATTTTTCTCTCTAAGGCCTGCATTGTAATGAGTGTTTATTGATACAGTGTGAGAAACGAGACATCAAAGCTGCCGCTTTATTTCATCCAAAACCTACACAACAATTTATGAACAAACTAACCCATCATTTGGAATACTGCCATTTCGGATAAACTAGCTAGGCAGATTGTTCAGGAAGAAATTCCCACAAAACAAAAATTATTTTACAGAAACCTGGTTTCCATTTTTTTAGTGTATACAAAATCCTGATTCTGTTACTTATCATACTGCCATTTCGGATAAACTAGCTAGGCAGATTGTTCAGGAAGAAATTCCCACAAAACAAAAATTATTTTACAGAAACCTGGTTTCCATTTTTATTCCCCACCCCCCACCCCATTTTTGTATGTTGTTTGTATTGATGAAAGTTTTTTTATTTTAAAAAAAAACAAACTAACTAAATGGGGGGGTGGGAATAAAACCAGCCAAAGAGAGTAAGCAAAATACAATTTTGTTCTCAAAGCAATACAAAATAAATAGGAATATCAGTACAGCATAAAGTCAGTATACTTTTTTGGCAGTTTATAAGTAACAGAATCAGGATTTTGTATACACTAAAAAAATGGAAACCAGGTTTCTGTAAAATAATTTTGTTTTGTGGGAATTTCTTCCTGAACAATCTGCCTAGCTAGTTTATCCGAAATGGCAGTATTCCAAATGATCGTTTAATTAAGTAGATATATTCTTAGTTTCCAAAAACCAGGCATATTTCTAGCCCCTGCACTGACAGATAAACAACATTAGTCAAATCATGGATAATCAAAGAAGGCTATCTTTTTAATCTTGCTGACTACACTAGTATCTTTTATCTGAATATCTGTTAGACTCTCATCTTATTTCTAAAAGCGCAATTCCATTCCTCCTCGTTTCCAATGCTCACAGTTGTGATGAGCGTTTCGCAGACATTTTGTACAACAATGAACTTGCTTAAAATTGCTATATTGATTTTTAAAAAGTGTTCCAATTAGGCGTTTTAGTTGATCAACTCAAGCCTCAGCGTATGTCAAAGCAAAACACCAGTTATTTAACACTTTTTAAAAAATGCCTGGAAAAGAATAATATTGCACACAGAAATATCAAACTTGTTCTCTCTCATTGTGACACTATTTTTACATAAGATTAGAGCTTCCCCCCCAAACTCTCACAGTGATTTTCCTCCTCGACATAAGGGTGTTTAATATGTTCAGTTTATTCAGTGATAGCAGTCATAATGTGTATTCTTTCGTCTGTAAAATACCCTTCCAGAACAACTCTTCTATTGACTATGATTAGTGTCTGGTGAGATGAAAACAACGCTGTCATTCTTTCACATTACTAAACATTTGTTGATACTGAAATCTTCCTGGAACGTCTTTTGTTTTGCAGATCTCCACTATAATGCATCTTTACAGTTATGCACATGGGTGCGCACACACACACACAAAATAACATTTCACATGTCAAAGAAAACATCCATGACTTTGGGTCCACTACAACTGCGGGATCAAAATTACAGAAATGTTTTTAGGCAATTCCTTGACTTCGTCAGAAACAAACTGAATTGTACCCTGAAAGAATACTATTTTTAAACATTAAACATTAATGTTTAAACTATTTTTAAACATTAAACTGCTTTCATTAAATTTGGCCACAGCATCAAAGACTAAAGCTCCCCTTACCTCTGTCGCAAACAGGCAGGCTGCTTTCTCCAGTGCGTTTTCCTCAGGTGTCTTTCAAACACACACACACTGGCTGGTGGAAAAACTCAGAGATGAAAGGGATGACAGTCACTGTGGTGAGAAAGACTGGTTGAAATGTGTATCTGACGAAGTGCACAGAACGCAGGGTGTTGGGGAGCTAGAAAAGAAAGTGTGAATAATGTAGACAGCTGTATGAAGAGACAGAGGGGAAAACCCTTATACGTTTCTCTCCGAAAAGCTGCAACACTATCAAAAGCACACAGATCCTATTAATAAACTGGATTCCAATGGAAGTTCCTAAATTTGTTCAGACCTAAATTTAGGTGAGAGACAAAGGAAAGCTTGTTTTCTGTTTGGGAATAGCTTCTAAAACTTTATTTATGGTAGTGCAATACCCATGAAGAGGTTCAAAACACTACAATCAGGGTTTTTGGGTTTTTTTAGCAGGAAGGCACGTGAACGCGGTCCCGGCTGGCCTTGTGTCGGGGGTGTGGCCTAATATGGAAATGAGCTTCTGCTGGACTTTTTCTACAAAAATAGCCCTGACTACAACTGTTTCAACCCCCATGTGTAGAATGCAAATAAACTCATAAATAATAAAAGTAGTACTTACCAACAGTTTTTCTTCCAAAATACAATCCTTTTTCTGTCCAGGTTCTGGAGGAAAATCATATATACCATTTTTCTCTTCTTCTCACTGTATTCCCCTTCTCACCACGCTAAAAACCTGCTCTGGGGCACTTCTAGAGCTGTGTAGGAACGTAGCATGTGTTTGTGTATAAAGACATCACATCCTTGACCATGTGCTGAAGTTTTCAATTTTCACATTGAGCTGCCCGGATCTCAGTCCCTGAACTATATTTTGCAGTTAACTTTAGGGTGGGATGTGATGTGAACCTTTAGGCAGGGGTGGAATTCTAGCAGGAGCTCCTTTGCAAATTAGGCCACACACCCCTGATGTAGCCAATCCTTCAAGAGCTTACAAGGCTCTTTTTTTGTAAGCTCTTGGAGGATTGGCTACATCTGGGGAGTATGGCATAATATGCAAAGGAGCGCCTGCTAGAATTCCACCCCTGCCTAAAGGTTTCCTTACAGTTGTGGAAGGCCGTTTACAAGCTGGTTTGAGGACAAAGGTTCGCAAACATGAACATCCTGGCACATGGGCATGAAAAGTTTTCCCTGCAAGAACTGCTGGACTTCTAACAGTGAAGCCAGAGAGGATGCAACAAAAAAAGGCACCATTTGTTGAAAACCAATCCTTGTTGCTTTGTCTCCAGCAGTTGCATTATCTTTCTATAGATGGTGCAAGAAACCAGAATGTCCATTTTCCTACTTTCGAATTACAACTCATTTCATGCTGTCTGTTTCAAATGACAGAAATAATGCCAGACTAATTCAATGCTGCTCTGGTGTAACACAATCCCAGCAGTCCTCATTTCTAAAACACCTATTTATGTCAGCCAGATTAACAGCAAGATAACATCATTATCCCTTGCAACATACTCCCTTCCTTCCATCAGTACATAATTGTTGCCTGAAATTAGTTCTCTTTAAAGTTTACTATTGAACTTACCTTCTACAGGGGTGTTGAACCCATTTGTTATGAGGGCCAGAGCCCAAATCTGACATAAATGAGACTTTGTCAGGCCAGGCCATGTGTGTCATAAAATGTAATGTCAGGTAGCAGAGATATAAACTTTATAAAGCACACTGACAAACACAAAGATTTTAAAAAACCTTACAATAAAACATGATGAAAACAATAGCACTCGTTGGTCTTAAAGGTGCTTTCTTTGTATCTTCCCTGTGCGATCCAGGGAACTGGGGCAAAGGAAGCTCTGGCTCTTTCCTTCCTTCCCCAGAGGATCAGGAGGAGGAGGAGCCTCAGCCAATAGAAGGAAGAGGAGGTTGGCAAGTAGTTCTGCTGTGGAATTGAGAGAGTCTGGCAAATCAAGCTATCCCTCCTCCCCAGGGGGGGAGCTTCAGCCAGTGGAGAAAATAGAGGGTGTGCTCTGTAGTTCCTACGTGATAGAGCAAGCCTGGTAAAACAGTGTTGCAGAAGGAAGCAAGAGAAGGAGAAGGAAGCAGATGACAGCCAGTTGCTCAGGCACCTGATAAGAGTCCTCCGGGGGTCTAATTCAGCCCCCGGGCTGCATGTTTGACACCCTTGCTCTAGAATTAAGCAACTTCAGGCTTTGCATTAACATCTTTTCTAAATCAAAACTAGATAATTTATATCTATTGCCTTTATGGTGGTTGAGAGTGGGTCCCTTTAAGTCACCATTTTTAAAATTAGAAATGTGCTGCTATCTTTTGTGTCACCAGCTGGTGTAGTGGTTAAGTGTGTGAACTCTTATCTGGGAGAACCAGGTTTGATTCCCCACTCCTCCACCTGCACCTGCTGAAATGGCCTTGGGTCAGCCATAGCTCCGGCAGAGGTTGTCCTTGGAAGGTCAGCTGCTGTGAGAGCCCTTTCCAGCCCCACCCACCTCACAGTGTGTCTGTTGTGGGGGAGGAAGGGAAAGGAGATTGTGAGCCGCTCTGAGACTCTTCGGAGTGGAGGGCGGGATATAAATCCAATATCTTCATCTACCTCACAGGGTGTCTGTTGTGGGGGAGGAAGGGAAAGGAGATTGTGAGCCGCTCTGAGACTCTTCGGAGTGGAGGGCGGAATATAATTCCAATATCTTCATCTAACTCACAGGATGTCTGTTGTGGGGGGGGGAAGGTAAAGGAGATTGTGAGCCGCTCTGAGACTCTTCGGAGTGGAGGGTGGGATATAAATCCAATATCTTCATCTACCTCACAGGGTGTCTGTTGTGGGGGAGGAAGGTAAAGGAGATTGTGAGCCGCTCTGAGACTCTTCGGAGTGGAGGGCGGGATATAAATCCAATATCTTCATCTACCTCACAGGGTGTCTGTTGTGGGGGAGGAAGGTAAAGGAGATTGTGAGCCGCTCTGAGACTCTTCGGAGTGGAGGGCGGGATATAAATTCAATATCTTCATCTACCTCACAGGGTGTCTGTTGTGGGGGAGGAAGGTAAAGGAGATTGTGAGCCGCTCTGAGACTCTTCGGAGTGGAGGGAGGGATATAAATCCAATATCTTCATCTACCTCACAGGGTGTCTGTTGTGGGGGAGGAAGGGAAAGGAGATTGTGAGCCGCTCTGAGACTCTTCGGAGTGGAGGGTGGGATATAAATCCAATATCTTCATCTACCTCACAGGCTGTCTGTTGTGGGGGAGGAAGGTAAAGGAGATTGTGAGCCGCTCTGAGACTCTTCGGAGTGGAGGGCGGGATATAAATCCAATATCTTCATCTACCTCACAGGGTGTCTGTTGTGGGGGAGGAAGGTAAAGGAGATTGTGAGCCGCTCTGAGACTCTTCGGAGTGGAGGGCGGGATATAAATCCAATATCTTCATCTACCTCACAGGGTGTCTGTTGTGGGGGAGGAAGATAAAGGAGATTGTGAGCTGCTCTGAGACTCTTCGGAGTGGAGGGCGGGATATAAATCCAATATCTTCATCTACCTCACAGGGTGTCTGTTGTGGGGGAGGAAATTAAAGGAGATCGTGAGCTGCTCTGAGACTCTTCGGAGTGGAGGGCGGGATATAAATCCAATATCTTCATCTACCTCACAGGGTGTCTGTTGTGGGGGAGGAAGGTAAAGGAGATTGTGAGCCGCTCTGAGACTCTTCGGAGTGGAGGGCGGGATATAAATTCAATATCTTCATCTACCTCACAGGGTGTCTGTTGTGGGGGAGGAAGGTAAAGGAGATTGTGAGCCGCTCTGAGACTCTTCGGAGTGGAGGGAGGGATATAAATCCAATATCTTCATCTACCTCACAGGGTGTCTGTTGTGGGGGAGGAAGGGAAAGGAGATTGTGAGCCGCTCTGAGACTCTTCGGAGTGGAGGGTGGGATATAAATCCAATATCTTCATCTACCTCACAGGCTGTCTGTTGTGGGGGAGGAAGGTAAAGGAGATTGTGAGCCGCTCTGAGACTCTTCGGAGTGGAGGGCGGGATATAAATCCAATATCTTCATCTACCTCACAGGGTGTCTGTTGTGGGGGAGGAAGGTAAAGGAGATTGTGAGCCGCTCTGAGACTCTTCGGAGTGGAGGGCGGGATATAAATCCAATATCTTCATCTACCTCACAGGGTGTCTGTTGTGGGGGAGGAAGGTAAAGGAGATTGTGAGCCACTCTGAGACTCTTCGGAGTGGAGGGCGGGATATAAATTCAATATCTTCATCTACCTCACAGGGTGTCTGTTGTGGGGGAGGAAGGTAAAGGAGATTGTGAGCCGCTCTGAGACTCTTCGGAGTGGAGGGAGGGATATAAATCCAATATCTTCATCTACCTCACAGGGTGTCTGTTGTGGGGGAGGAAGGGAAAGGAGATTGTGAGCCGCTCTGAGACTCTTCGGAGTGGAGGGCGGGATATAAATCCAATATCTTCATCTACCTCACAGGGTGTCTGTTGTGGGGGAGGAAGGTAAAGGAGATTGTGAGCCGCTCTGAGACTCTTCGGAGTGGAGGGCGGGATATAAATCTAATATCTTCATCTACCTCACAGGGTGTCTGTTGTGGGGGAGGAAGGTAAAGGAGATTGTGAGCCGCTCTGAGACTCTTCGGAGTGGAGGGCGGGATATAAATCCAATATCTTCATCTACCTCACAGGGTGTCTGTTGTGGGGGAGGAAGGTTAAGGAGATTGTGAGCCGCTCTGAGACTCTTCGGAGTGGAGGGCAGGATATAAATCCAATATCTTCATCTACCTCACAGGGTGTCTGTTGTGGGGGAGGAAGGTAAAGGAGATTGTGAGCCACTCTGAGACTCTTCGGAGTGGAGGGCGGGATATAAATTCAATATCTTCATCTACCTCACAGGGTGTCTGTTGTGGGGGAGGAAGGTAAAGGAGATTGTGAGCCGCTCTGAGACTCTTCGGAGTGGAGGGAGGGATATAAATCCAATATCTTCATCTACCTCACAGGGTGTCTGTTGTGGGGGAGGAAGGGAAAGGAGATTGTGAGCCGCTCTGAGACTCTTCGGAGTGGAGGGCGGGATATAAATCCAATATCTTCATCTACCTCACAGGGTGTCTGTTGTGGGGGAGGAAGGTAAAGGAGATTGTGAGCCGCTCTGAGACTCTTCGGAGTGGAGGGCGGGATATAAATCTAATATCTTCATCTACCTCACAGGGTGTCTGTTGTGGGGGAGGAAGGTAAAGGAGATTGTGAGCCGCTCTGAGACTCTTCGGAGTGGAGGGAGGGATATAAATCCAATATCTTCATCTACCTCACAGGGTGTCTGTTGTGGGGGAGGAAGGTAAAGGAGATTGTGAGCCGCCCTGAGACTCTTCGGAGTGGAGGGCGGGATATAAATCCAATATCTTCATCTACCTCACAGGGTGTCTGTTGTGGGGGAGGAAGAGAAAGGAGATTGTGAACCGCTCTGAGACACTTCGGAGTGGAGGGCGGGATATAAATCCAATATCTTCTTCTATCTTTGTTTGCAATTCTTCCCAATCCATCCCCGGAAAGTTATTGTCATCTTACACTTTTACCCTGGGCTTTTTTTTTGATCAGGAACTCCTTTGCATATTAAGTCACACCCCCGTGATGTAGCCAAGCCTCCAAGAGCTTACAGGGCTCTTTGTATAGGGCCCGGTGTAAGCTCTTGGAGGAGATGCTACATCAGGGTGTGTGTGGCCTAATATGCAAAGGAATTCCCGCTACACAAAAGCTTTGCTTTTACCTGTCCTTCATCAATTACATTGTGTTGCTGCCTGCCTCAAACTCTTCCAGGCCAAGGAAACCTCCATCTGCAAATGTCCTGCCGCAGAACTATATTTTGAAAGGGTGTTGTGAAACTTAATCCAAAATAGCTACTATCACGGATGCACTAAAAGCCATGATCTGTAGTCTGTGCACCTGTAGTCCCTGGGAAAAAGGACCAGAGAGTGTCTGCCATGATTACACACTGTGAGACTATTTGTCTAAACTATGCCATCTCACAGTGGCTGTGATCTCAGACCCCATTTGCAATCTGAACCTTAAGCACCGCTGCTTACCTTGAACTCTAGTGATCCATCGTACAGGGTTACAGGGAGAAAGCCTCCGTGGAAACTGTGCTGGATACAATGCATGGCCATCTTTGTCTTAACATATTATCGACCTCTAAGTCTTTTGGAACAAAGAAGTGACTGAAATGTTTCCATATGGAGATAGTAAAAGAATTCTTTTTTAAAAATGTCAACTGAAAAATCACAAAGTAGCGTGCGAGCTTTGAAGTTCACCAGAATGCTACTTCAGGCTGGATTAACTAGGCAATGAAAAGAGGGCCGGACTGGCAAAAGAAAAGGGAAACAGGTTTTGGGGCACGATGACAGCTACTGTCAAGTCTTAAGATGAAAGGAGCATTGAGCAGAACGAGGAAGGCCTGCCTGGTGAAAAAAAATCAATTACAGCAAAGAATACTGGCGGAACAAAACGAAGGAAAAACCTCCCATTGAAAATATAACAGCCAGGAGTTACTAACATTTAATACAAGGGTGGCCAAACTTGCTTACCGTAAGAGGCATGTAGAATAAACATCAGATGTCTGAGAGCTGAAAGGAAGGCAAATACTGGGAGGGAGGGAGAGGTAGAAAGAAAACAACTTTAAATGCATTCTCCAAGCCATGGCCTATGTGGTTCACCTCTTCTCCATTTGATACTCAAAAGAACACAAGAGTCTTGCTGGATCAGACCAATGGCCCATCTAGTCCAGCATCCTGTTTAACACAATGGCTGATCAGTTCCTCTGGAGGGCCAACAACTTGGCATAGAGGCTGTGGCCTTCCCCTGATAGGAAGAGCCATGCTGGATCAGAACAGTGATCAATCTAGTCCAGTATCCTGTCTCACGCAGTGGCCAACCTCTGGAGGGCCAGTCTTCCCTCTCTCTACCACTGGAGGGTTAACAACAGGGTACAGAGACCGAGGCGTTCATAAGAATATAAGAAGAGCCCTGCTGGGTCAGACTAGTCCAACTGGGTCATCTAGTCCAACATCCTGCCTCACACACTGGAGGACCAAAAGGGCATAGAGACTGTGTCCTTCTCCTGATGTTGCCTCCTGGCTCTGGTTTTCAGAGGATTAGTGCTTCTGAATGTAGAGGTTCCCCTCAGTCACCATGGCTAGTAACCATTGATAGAATTATTCTCCATGAATCTATTAATCCCTTTTTAAAGAGACAGGTTGCTTACCTGTAACTGTAGATCTTCGAGTGGTCATCTGTGCATTCACACTCATGGGATAGTGCGCCTGCGCCGATCCCCGAATCGGTAACTGAAAAAGCCCGGGATTTTTTCGCGCTCGGCGCCAGTGAGCATGCGCACGCGACCCACTGCGCATGCCCACCAGCGCCCGCGCGACAATCCCGCCAGTTCCTTCCTGACCGCCGAGAGCCTCTTGCTGGAAGGAGACCGTCAGCAGCGGGGAAGGAGGGCGGGTAGTGTGAATGCACAGATGACCACTCGAAGATCTACAGTTACAGGTAAGCAACCTGTCTATCTTCTTCGTGGTCTCTGTGCTTCACACTCATGGGAGATTAGCAAGCAAGCATACCTGGAGGTGGGAAGACGGTCAGCCCGAAGAAACAGCTTGTAGCACCACAGCTCCCAACCGAGTCCTCTGCTGAGCATGCACGTCCAGCGCGTAGTGCTTCATGAAGGCATGCGGAGAAGACCAGGTAGCCGCCTTGCAGACATCAGACAGGGACACGCCCTTCAGGAATGCCACCGACGTGGCCATCGCCCTTGTGGAGTGTCCACGAACAGGTCCAGGTAAAGGCTTCTTAGCCAACAAATAACAAAGTTTGATCGTCTCAGTGAGCCACTTGGAAAGTCTTTGAGACGAAATCTTGGACCCTAACTTGGGGGCAGAGTAGGAGACAAAAAGCTGATTATCCTTACGAAACCCCCGTGAACGATTCAAATAAAACAGGAGGGCACGCTTAACATCCAACGCATGCAGCCTGCGTTCCTCATCCGAGGAAGGGTTAGGGAAAAAGGTAGGCAACCAGACTTCTAAGTCAAGGTGAAACTGGGAAACCACTTTCGGGAGGAATGTAATGTCCGGAGCCAAAGAAACCCCAGCCTCCCGAAAGGCAAGGTATGGGTAGTCACACCTCATTGCCATGAGCTCCCCCGCACGACGTGCTGAAGTGATGGCAACCAAAAATGCAGTCTTCCAAGACAAAAGTTGCAGGGAACACGTTGCCATAGGTTCAAAAGGACGGCGAGTTAACTTGTCCAGAACCAAAGTCAAGTCCCACAACTGTGGAGGGGATCTAGAAGGGGGATGGAGGTGAAACAGCCCCTTCATGAATCTTTTTGACTGCGGGTGAGCAAAAACGGTGTAACCCTCAACCGAACCATGGAAAGCAGAAATAGCTGCTAGGTAGACCTTGATGGAGGAGAACACCAGTCCCTCATCCACCAAAGACAAAAGAAACTCAAAGATTGCCGACAGCCCGACCGAGGCGGGCGGCAACGGGGAGTCAGCTACAAATTTGCTAAACTTCTTCCACTTCCTCTCATAAGAGGCGCGGGTGGAAGGTTTCCTGCTGCTTTGGAGCACCTGCTGGACCCTAGAGGAGAAGTCTAGAGGTCGATGAACCACGCTGTCAGTTTCAGGTGAGGCACGTTGTGATGGAGCACGTGCCCGTCCTGGGCCGACAACAGGTCCGGTTCTGCCGGGAACTGGTAAAAGGTCCCCCTCGACTGCTGGAGCAGAATCGAGAACCAGCTCTGACGGGGCCACCACGGAGTCACTAGGATGCAGCGTGGCTTCTCCTGCACTAGCTTGTGAACCACCCTCGTCAGCAAAGGTAAGGGCGGGAACATGTACAGGAACCAGCCCTCCCACCGAAGTAGGAGTCCGTCTCCCAAGGACGCCGGATCCGCACCTCCCCTTGCACAGAACAAGGGGCACTTCTTGTTCTGCGCTGTGGCAAAAACATCCAACTGCGGGTAGCCCCAAAGTTGGAACACTGGCTCCAGGAACCTCCAATGCAGTTCCCATTCGTGTGGGGAGGCTCCCCCCCTGCTGAGAGAGTCCGCCTGTATGTTGAGGACCCCCGGCAGATGTGTGGCCTTTACAAAAATGTCCCACTGGAGGCACTCCTCCCAGAGGTCTATCGCCAGCGAGCATAGCCTGCGAGACACCGTCCCCCCCTGTCTGTTTATATAGCACAGGGCAGTGGTGTTGTCCGTAAGCAATGCCACAGTCTTTCCCGCTAACAGTGGACGGAAAGATCGAAGGGCGAAGTGAACCGCCAGCAGTTCTAGATAGTTTATATGGCACCGACTCAATTTTGGTGTCCACTTGCCTCCCACACATAGATCTTCCAGATGAGCTCCCCACCCCCACATGGAAGCATCGGTAGCGATGGTCACTGTAGGGGTCGGCAGATGAAAGGAGCCCCTTGGCAGATGTTGCTCTCTACTCCCCACCATTGCAGTGAGCGGAGAGTCCCCAGGGGAATGGTGAACCTCTTTCGAGGTGAGTCTCTGAGAGGTCGAAAATGGCGCAAGAACCATAACTGTAGGCCTCTCATGTGCAGTCTTGCGAAGCGTAGCACGCTTGTCGTCGCAGCCATCAACCCCAGCATCCGCTGGAGCTGCTGGGCTGTGCCCCACTGCCATCTTCGAAGAAGCTGTACCAGATCGATGATGTCCTTCGCTCTCTGCGAAGGAAGAAATGCTCGATGCTGCTGTGTGTCCAATAGAGCCCCTATGAATTGGACTGTCCTTGAAGGAGTGAGATGGGACTTCTCCAGGTTGATCTGCAGCCCCAGGGTGCCGAGAAGACGCAGAGTGATAGCAATGTGTGTTGTTAGACTCTCCCTCGACCTCGCCACAAGAAGCCAGTCGTCGATGTATGGGAAGACGACGACTCCCTGCAGACGAAGATGGGCAGCCACCACACTCATCAGCTTTGTGAACACCCGAGGGGCAGTAGACAGTCCAAACGGCAGGGCCCTGAATTGGAAATGCCGAGCACCCACTGCAAACCTTAGGAAACGCCTGAATGCAGGATGAATGCTGACATGAAAATAGGCATCCTTGAGATCCAGGGTCGCCATCCAGTCCCCTTGATTGATGAGGGGCAGGATTGTTTGCAGCGTGGCCATTCTGAACTTCTGGTACCGAATAAATTTGTTCAGACTCCGAAGGTCCATGATAGGCCTCAGGCCCCCGTCCCGTTTGGGGACCAGGAAGTAGCGGGAGTAAAAACCTCCTGTCCTGGCCTCCAATGGAACTTCCTCTATGGCTTGTTTCTGTAGGAGGTTGTTCACCTCCGCCAGCAGAGGTGGGGAAGGGGGAGTGGTAACTACCACGGACTGGTCTGGGGTCTGAATAAATTCTATTATGTAGCCCTCTTTCACGATGGACAGAGCCCACCTGTCCGTGGAGATCAACTCCCAGGCAGGCAGGAAAGGGCGTAGACAGATGGAGGAGTCGACAGTGGGAGCGATGACGCGTGCCAGCGGGAAGTCAAACCCCCTGCTTCTGTGGCCGGGCCCCTTTAGACTTATTAGAAGGCTGGCCCCCGTAACGGTTTCTGCCGTTACCGGAGTAGGATGGTCGTTCGGGCTGTTGAGAACGAGGACGCCACTGCTCCGGGGAGAACTTTTGGTACGGTTTTTTGGACCAGGGTTTGGACCATTGCTTGGATTTAGGGGACTTGGAGGACGACTGGACACCCAAGTTCCTAGACGTCTTGACACTCTTGTCAAACTCTTGCAGCGCCGTGTCAGTTGTGGTGCTGAAAAGTCCATCACCCTCAAAGGGTAAGTCCTCAATAAAGGTCTTGGTGTCCTGATGAAGTGCCGTTGACCTGAGCCAGGAGTGCCGGCGGATGCAAACTGCCGAAGTAATAGCCTTGGCTGAAGCCTCAACCATATGTTTCGCCGCGGCCAGCTGCTGTCTGGCCACAACGAGGCCTTCCTTCTGCAATTTGATTGCCGCCGTCTTCTTATCCTCGCTTAAAGAGGAGAGGAAGGGGGAGAGCTGTTCCCACACTGCATACTGATATCTGGCCATGCATGCAGCGTAGTTGGCCACCTTAATGCCGAGTGCCCCCGCTGAATAGACCTTGCAGCCCATTACGTCAATCTTCCTGCCCTCCTTGTCCTGCGGGGAGGAATGCACCTTCCTGGCCTTCGATGAGGATGAGACCACCACCGAGTTCGGACGCGGGTGGGTAAATAAGAATTCGGCCCCTGCCTCCTGGACCCTGTACATATGGTCCAGCCGTTTGGAAGAGACCGGTGTCGAAGAAGGCTTCTTCCACGGTTCCTTGATGGCCTGAAGGATCACCTTGGTGACCGGCAGGGCCACTGCAGTGGACGTGTTGCGTTGCATGATGTCAAACACATTGTCATCCACTACAGGCTCCGGCTGAGTCACAGGCAGTTTGAGGGTAGCAGCAATTCGCCTCACGAGGTCTCCGTAAGACTTAAGATCCTCCGACGGCGAAATCGGGAGATCTTCCGCCGTTTGGGGACCCGGTGAGGGTTCCAACTCCTGCTCTTCAGTTTCCGACTCCGACGAAGAGGAGTCTCGCTGGGTAGAGTGCTCCGAGAACATCGGGGTCGATTCTCGAGGTGGAAGCTGAGTCAGCGGTGGTCTTAGCGGGGTCTCGATCGGAACCAGCTGACGGTCTGGGGGAACCGAAACCGATGCCGACGCTTTCCGGGATCGATGCGAAACCCTCGACATCGAAGAAAACTCCGACGCTTGCTCCCAGTCTGGATACTCGTCGGGGTACCAACGAACGGATTCATATCTGGAGTAGGGAGGCTGCCACCTGCGCTGTTCCCATGGCGGTATCGGGAAGCGCTGGAGAACGGGAAATCGCTCTCGCCTCTGTCGGGGCTTGAACGGCGGGTCTATGACCGGTGCCGAAGCATCCACCTCCGACGCCGAATCACTGATCGACTGCCGACGGGAGCCGGAAGATGAGGACCGTTGTGTGAGGTCGATCTCAGGCTCGTGCTCCGACGCCGACAGCCTGATGGACTCCGAATCGGAGAGACCCGCGCCGACTTTGACGGTTTTGTCGAAGTCGATGCATCGCCCGACGGGGAAGGAGTGCGGGGTCGCTTGCGCTTCTCCTTCGACTTCGCCTTCTTAGGAGCTCGGGTCCCCGAGTCCTCTCGGCGTTTCTCAGCGGGCGTACTCGAGCCCTCGTGGGAACGGTTTGTAGCGCCACGCTCCTCCGGCAGATCCAAAGTCAATATCGGAGCGGCATCGGCCGATGCGAGCTCCTGTGCCGGGGTGTCGGTCGACTTCGGTGCCGATGACTCCATTGGTCGATGAGGCCGAAGCGCCGATTCAGTCAGTGCTGCCGATAATCGAGCCGCGCGGTTCTTTCTAGTCTGTTTAGAGAACCGAAGGCAATGCGGACACGACTCTACCCTGTGCGTTTCTCCAAGGCACAGCAGGCAAAGGGAATGGCCGTCCGGAGGGGCGATCTTCTTGCCGCAAGCACGACAGCGCTTGAAAAACCCCCAGCGACTTTCCATAAGCAGCCGCCCGAGAAAAAACTCTCAGTTAAAAAACGACTGAGAGAAAAAATGGGGGAAAGCGAAAGCGGAGCGCCCCAAGGGGCAAGGCCGCCAGACAAACGGAAAAAAACGCTTTTTTTTTTTTTTTTACTAAACACTATCTAACTATCTAACTATACACTATGACTAACTAAGGAACTATTTACACAGCGAAACGGGCAAAAAACGAGAGAAGAAAAATCTCACCGACCGGGAAAGCAGAAAGTGAACCTCTCTAGCGCGGCGGTCAGAAAGGAACTGGCGGGATTGTCGCGCGGGCGCTGGTGGGCATGCGCAGTGGGTCGCGTGCGCATGCTCACTGGCGCCGAGCGCGAAAAAATCCCGGGCTTTTTCAGTTACCGATTCGGGGATCGGCACAGGCGCACTATCCCATGAGTGTGAAGCGCAGAGACCACGAAGAAGATCTGCTTATTCCTGGGGTCGTCATTATATTCTCTGGCAGCAAATTCTACATTTTAATCACTCTCTGCGTAAAGAAGTCTGTCCGTTTGACTGTCCTGAGCCTACTGTCCAACAGTTTCATCAGATGTCCTTTAGATCTAGTATTTTGGGAGAAAAATATCTGTCAACTCTGTCCATAGGTGCGTAATTTTGTAAACGTCCATCGTGACCTTCCTTAGTTCTTTTTTCTAAACCGAAAAGTCCCAGGCTCTTCACCCTTTACTTGTAGGAAAGGCAGAGGAAGCACAACTTATGGACATTGTTCTGGGCAGGGGTCATTTTGTAGAAAAAGAGGACCTAAATCCCCTGGTGCCTGAGGTGAACTACAGGGTTTACCAGGATCTTGGTACATGCCCTGGGGGCCTTGGGAAGTCCAAAAGGAAGTGTCCAGCATTGGGAACATTGGCCCTTCACTGCAAATCTGAGAAATATTCTGTGAGCAGGATTAATGGGGATGTGTAAGTAGACATCCATCAGGACTACTGAAGTAAAAAAAAATACCTGGGGTTGAAGGGCCTCTGTTACGGACCTCAAAGATTCCCTGAGCAAGCCCTGAAGCTTGACAAACTTGTTGAGAAACTTTGAGATCCAAACTGGCCCTCCAATTGGTATTCGTCTCCGAAACTGTGAATAAAATGGAATATACTCCCCCAATCCTACTCTGGAAGGGGAATGGGCTGCATAACCCAAATGTGACAAAATGTTGTATGGCCTGTTCAGTGATTGTTCTTTGGATGCAGACCTTGGACACCAGAGACTGAATGAGTCATTCCAATGGGAGATTGTGGATTTTAAGTTGTAGCCAGGAACAATGACATTTGGGGTCCACAAGTCTTCTTGAAAATACCTCCAGACCAGAAGGAAGGTTGAAAACCTGACTTCCATTGGAAGGGACATGCAGCCATGCTTGCATGGGATTGGACTCACATTGCCTTTTGTCGGGGGGGGGGAGGGGGCACAGACCAAAAACTGGACAAGGAGAGCTAAGCACAAAAGGAGTGATTTCCCCATCTATCAAAACGCCGGATGTACTGAGACAACAATGTGTTTCTAGTCATGTGTCTTCATCAGAAATCTATCAAGGCAGTCACAAAGGACACTATTTATTTATTTTTCATATTTATATCCCGCCCTCCCTGCCGAGGCAGGCTCAGGGCAGCTAACATTATAATAGAACAATGAACAATAAAAGCAATTACAATAATAGTTCAGTTTAAAAGTTAAAACAGTTCAAACAATTTAAAATTATTAATATAATTTTTTTTAAAACAACAGTTATGGTGCTAAAATTCATGCCATACATTCAGTGGCGTTGGGCATCTATGTACTTTGGTTGAAGGCTATTTGAAATAATGTTTTGCAGGCCTTGCGGAACTGAGCAAGGTCCCTCAAGGCTCTCACATCTTCTGGGAGTTGGTTCCACCAGTGGGGGGCCGCAATAGAGAAGGCTCTTTCTCTAGTAGCCTTCAATCTCGCCTCCCTCGGACCGGGGATTGCTAATAGGTTTTGTGATCCAGATCTGAGTACCCTCTGGGGAATATATGGGGAGAGACAGTCCCCAAGGTAGACAGGTCCTCGGCCATATAGGGCTTTGAAAGTAATGACCAGCACCTTGTAGTGAATCCGGAATATTATTGGCAGCCAGTGCAGTCTCTGCAGCTCCGGCTGTATATGGTCCCGCATAGGGAGGCCTAATAGCAGCCTGGCTGCCGCATTCTGCACCAGCTGCAGTTTCCGGATTCGAGACATGGGCAGCCCTATGTAGAGGGCATTACAGTAGTCTAGTCTCGAGGTGACTGTTGCATGAATCACTGTTGCTAAGTTGCTGTGTTTTAGGAAGGGGACCAACTGTCGTGCCCACCTAAGGTGGAAAAAGGTGGATCTCGCAGTGGCTATCTGGGCCTCCATAGCCAATTTGGGCTCCAGTAGCACTTCCAAGCTTTTGACTTTGGACACCGGTATCAGTGGCGCCCCATCAAAGGCTGGTAGAGGGATTTCCCTTCCCAGGCCACCGCAGCTCAGACAAAGGACTTCCGTCTTCGTCGGATTCAGCTTCAGACGACTCAGCTTGAGCCACCCTGCCACGGCTTGTAGTGCTAGGGCCAGGTTTTCTGGGGCAGAGGCGGGCCATCCATCCATAAGCAGATAGAGCTGGGTGTCATCAGCTTACTGATGGCAACCCAGTCCAAAACTCCAGACAATCTGGGCAAGGGGGCGCATATAGATATTAAACAGCATCGGGGAGAGCACCACCCCCTGAGGCACCCCACAATTGAGTGGATGTCTCTGGGATGATTGTCCCCCGATTTCCACCCTTTGTCCCCGACCACAGAGGAAAGCCATTGCAAGGCCAACCCCTGAATCCCCGTGTCGGCGAGGCGGCGAACCAGCAACTGGTGGTCGACCATGTCAAATGCCGCCGACAGGTCCAACAACAACAGTACTGCTGACCCGCCTCAATCCAGTTGTCGCTGGAGATCATCCACTCAGGTGACCAGCACCGTCTCTGTCCCATGGCCTGGGCGAAAGCTGGACTGGTGTGGGTCTAGGACGGAAGCGTCCTCCAGAAAGCTCTGCAACTGCAGCGCTACTGCCCTCTCGATAATTTTACCCAAAAAGGGTTAATTCAAGACCGGCTGGTAGTGTGCCAATTCGGCCGGATCTAGTGTTGGTTTTTTCAAGAGGGGATGGACTATCGCCTCTTTGAGAGGCCTTGGAAAAAGCCCATCCAAGAGGGACCTATTTATAATATCCCGCACAGGATACTGAAGCTCCGTCCGGCATGCTTTAATCAGCCAGGATGGGCAAGGGTCCAAATCGCATGCTGTTGGGCGTACAGTTGCGAGGATTCTGTCAACTTCCTCCAAGCTAAGTGTTGTAAAACTATTTAGAGCCAATCCAGAAAACAGGCACGGAGCCTCGAGCTCACATACTGTTTCAATTGTGGCAGGGAGGTCACAGAGGACCAACGAGACTTTATCCACAAAAAATGTTGCAAAAGCCTCACAGCCAATCTCCAGTTCCCTATGATTTGGTCTGCCTTGTGGCAGTGTTGTAAGAGTCCGAATAATACTAATTGGGCCGGGTGTGAATTCGCGGATGCAATCTTGGCTGCAAAGTAAGCTTTCTTTGTGGCCTTGACTGCCATCTCATAGGATCTCATATATTCTCTATAAGATGTTCGGGTTGCTTCGTCGTGAATCTGCCGCCACTGCCTTTCCAGTCGTCTGAGCCTCCGTTTCATCAATCGCAAATCCATGTTGTACCTCAGTGCCATCTTTGAGTGGGGGCGCAGAGGGCGCTGAGGAGCGATCTCATCAATGGCCATGGTGAGCCGATTTTGCCATAGCTCAACCATGTCATCAAGTGAGTCGCCAGGGGGCCAGGGATCCCGCAGTTCGCTCTGGAACTGTATTAGGTCCGTTAGGTTCCACGGGCAAGCTAAAATACGCTCGTCGCCTAAACAGATTTGGGGTGGTACATCCACACGGGCCTTCAGGACATAGTGGTCCCACCATGGCACTGCATCAGCAGTAATTCGGGTCACTGTAACCCCCAACACAAATATCAAATCCAGCACGTGCCCGGCCTGATGTGTGGGTGTAGCTATAAATTGAGAGTCCTAGCGTAGCCATGGACGACACTAGGTCCGTTGCCGGATTGGAGTTTGCGTCATCGGCATGGACATTGAAATCACTCAGAATTAAAAGCCTTGGGTGTTCCAACGCTCAACCTGTTGCGGCCTCCATCACGGACGATAAGGCGCTGGTTGGTGCGTTAAGCGATCGGTACACCAGCCAGATCGCCAAACCCTCTCCTACATCCCACTTCAAACCCGCACATTCAATGCCGTCGATCTCTGGAGTCGGGAGAGCCCGGAAGGAGTAAGTCTCCCCTATGAATAGTGCCACTCCTCCCCCCTGCCCGCTGGTCCGTGACTGGTGAAAGACTGAGTATCCTGGGGGGGCTACTTGGAAGAGGGCTACCGTCTCCCCATCACGTACCCAGGTCTCAGTCATGCATGCCAGGTTCATATCCTGTTCACTCAGGAAATCTCGAAGGGTTGAGGTCTTATTGTTTGTGGACCTGGCATTGCATAACACCAGTGAGGGAGGCGAGTAATTCAACCTGGCCCCACCCCGTCACCATTGGGATGGGACAGACTGGAAGGGGGCCGGGCACCCACACTGCCTTTCGTTACATTTGTGTCTGTTCCCACCGTCATTTCTTCCCCTCCCCAGGAGTACTGGAATCCCCAGGCTGGTCATCCTATCGCTCTGGAATGGACAGGCAGATATTATAGATTTGGGAAGCAATCCTGCAGGCCAAGCACTCAACTTCCTAGCCACTGCGGTAGAAGTCATGGCCTTAGAAATGAACATTAAGCTGTCTAAGGTGGCATCAGCGAGAAAAAAGGCAGCCTTCAGCCTCCTGCTAGTGCCTTCAAGGAGGCAGTGGCTGTTCTCTGACAAGACCTGGATAACCTTGCAGACCCAGATGCTCTGGATGTGATGGAGGCTGTAGTGGAAGCTCTCACCATCCTCAGAAAGCAGACCAGTAGACTGCAATGCTGCCACGGGCCGTCAACTGGGGAGACCTGTAATAACTCATCAGCATTAGACAGAGCATAAAGCATTTAAACAAATGTGGAAACTGCCCATTTGAGTCAGGTTTGCCCCATTCCACCCTGAGGTGACCTTCAAATATTCAGCCACAGTGTGAAAGGGAAAACTCATTAGTACTCATGGCCATAACCTTTCTACAAGAAGCCTTAAGCTCCTATGCATGTGGAAGGTAAGCATGAAATGCAAGGGCTGTTATAGCCTTTGTTAAGAATGCCACCTGGATTTCCTCCTCCTCCTCTTTGATAGGGATTCCCCCTCCTCCCAGTCGTCAGGCACAGAGTCAGAGAACCTAGGTTCTGCTCCAGGGCTTCTCCATCTCTTTGTATGGGTAACAGCCTACCTGGGTGCCTTAGTGGCACCCAGGTAGAGGCTGAGAAGGAGGGGCTGAGAAGTTTGAGGAGGTTGATCAGAGCCCTGTGAAATAAGTGCCGTCTTAGGGCAGAAAGAAGCCATCCCCTCTTGCATATTCCTAAAGAAGATTCACATCACCCCAATGTGGATTAAAGAAACTCCCAGAATTCAGTACTTTGCCACTGAGGAAGGCGGCTGTGAGGACCCCGCTCCATCTGGTATGCTGAACAGGCACCTCTGTCACTGTCAGCCATTTCCAGGGCCAGTTGATGTGGCACCTGTTTAAATGGCGCATTGGTACAGAGGAAATCAAACAAGTGAGGGCTTGTGAATGCAGTAGATGCAGACTCTGAGCCTCCAAAATGGCCACCACCAGCTACTGACAGCCTGAAGTACTGGCATGCTCTACCAGCAAGCAGTGCTTCTTGGCCTGTCATTCAACTGCCGCTGCCTGCTGGGCTCCGTCGAGACGGACGGCACAAACAAGCCACGAAGGCATATCGGCCCCACCTGAAAGTAGATGGCACTTCTTGGCCTGTCATTTGGCCGCCAGTGTCGCTGACTGCTGGGCTCCGTCGAGATGGACGGCACAAACAAGCCACGAAGGCATATCGGCCCCGCCTAAAAGGTGTGCAGCAATCACAGCTGCGGACACCTCTGACTCCTTGTCAGTCAGAAAAGCCTCTGAGTGTTCTGCCTCCACCATTTGGTGAGAGAAAAAAATATTATGCAGGAGCGCTTCAGAAGTGCAAAAAAGTATCGATTCTCTGTAGGCCTCTGAAGAGAGAGGGGGAGGGAGGCAGAGGAGAAAAATGGTAAGATATAGAAAGGATACACAGGACATGGAGGAACATTTTCCTGTGAGGAAGAATGCAGCAGATTTGTTAGTCTTCACCAAAATGAGTTAGAATATAAGGCAGAACAGTGAAAGTAGTATATAAAAGTAGTTATGAGGGAAAATATGTAAGAAAAATCTAGAGTTTAAGAGTTAGATAAAGGCAAGGCCTGATCTAAGCTGCTCTCCCTGTAGAGGAAGGAAAAGAACTGAAAGGTGGGTCATTCCGAAGGCGCCAACAGGAAGTAGAAAAAAGTATTTCCTGCCTCCCTGAAGGATGGATGGGAATAACCCACAGAGATGGCCTCCGCCTCAGAGGGAGACAGTATATTTGTAGATCGAAGGGAGGTGGGAACACTCCTTGAATATTCTTTACAAAGCTTGGAAACTGTTCTCTGTGGGAGGTCTGCAATGATGAAGTCCCATGTGGGACTGCACAGAAGCCATGACAACGAACTGAGGCTGCCCTCTTGAAGCAGTACAAGGCACGAAGGAGTTTCATTTATTTAGCTAAATTTGTGTTTTTTTCCACAGAAAGCAGAACAGCAGCTACCTAATGAAATCAATAAGGAACAGACACAACCAACGTAGTACTAAATAAAAACCTCACCAGTCTTTTAATAACTGTTTACAAATTCTTTAGTAAAAAAGACAAATGACAGCTGCCTTGATGATACAGCAATACTGGGTGGTCTTAGCTAGTATGTGTTATTTCAAATAAAATTCTGAAGCGCTGTTTTCAACCAGAACAGTCACTACCCCCAAAGTATAAAAACATTTAAGTATAGAAAAAGCTTGTACAAAACTCGGATGTAAAACTAACATGCAGATATTCAGAGCATTTTATTCAACTGAGTATGCAGGCTTGTGGCTTGTGTGAGGCGGTTTGTTGTTGGCGGTTTGTTGACCGAGACAGTCTCCAGTTCCAGGAGCTGCAGTTCCAGCAAGACCCAGGATGAGTTCTGGCCATGTTTAAGGTTTCTCTGGTTCTGGAGAAGTCCCAAAAGGATATAAATTCAAGTTAATATAATCACCTAGTAGTTTGATTTCATTATTTAATGCAGGAAGGGATAACAATTGAGGAGCTAAAAATTTAAATATATTCTATTCAGATTTTTAAAAACTTTAAAGTAGATTTTTTTATGTTTTAAAAATATCAGCCACATTATATCTGATTTTTTAGTACCAAGTTACAACCCATGTTCCCTCTAAGCTGTGGACTCTTGTGAGCAAAAATTCTATTTTGTGAGCTACTGGCATTAAAGTTGTGAGCAACTGCATAAATTGGTTTGCTCTAGGGCCATTTTTCCTGAGCTGAGACAAAAATGTGTGAGCCAGAGGCTAAAAAGTTGTGAGCTAGCTCACACTAACTCAGCTTAGAGGGAACACTGGTTACAACATAATGGGAATATAAGCATATTAAAGCTGTTAGAAAATACTGAGTTAAAGCCTGCTTTGAAAAAAAGACACCCTTATCAAGCCTTGTAGTAATTAAAGAGAGAAAATATTTCTGATTGCAGTATCTCTGGTCTCCCTCACCTCTTCACATAGGAGCAAAACCAGAAAGTTTTGATTCTATCTTAACAGGTGGGCTGGACAGTATGGGAGGAGCCATTCCTTCCTCCAGTATCCTGGTCCCAAGCTGTTTAGAGTCTTAAAAGTAAAACGAGCACTTTGAATTGTGCCCAAGAACAAATGGGAAGAAGACAGAAGAGACTGGATTTATACCCACCCTTCACTCCGAGTGGCTTACAATCTCTTTTCCCTTCCCCTCCCCATAACAGACATCCTCCTGCGAGGCAGGTAGGGCTGAGGGAGCTCTAAAAGAAGTGCTCTTGAGAGAACAGCTCTGAGAGAATTTGTGACTGACCCAAGGTCATGTGAACGAGTGAGGAATCAAACCTGGTTCTCCCAGATTAGAGCCCACGCTCTTAACCACTACACCACTCAACCACTTAACCACTCAATCAAATGGGCTGCTGCAGCACAGCCTTTTCAGACAAGATCCCTGTAGCCCACCCCTGACAATATCCTGGCTGCTGCATGGTAGACAGACCAACTGAAGTTTCTTAACCGTTTTCAACAGCAGTCCCACTTATAGTGCATTACACTAATCCAACCCAAATGTGATCAAAACGTGGCGCGCTTGTGCTCAAGTAATGCTTTTAAATCACGGCAACTAAGGAGATCCAATTTAAATAAGTGATCTAAATCAAGTTTCCTGTTTTGCAAATCATACTCAGTGTGGGTTGATTTACACCACTGCACTCCGAGGGAATGCTACGTACATCGTCTGCTGGTTCTTTCAAGACTCTGTCTTGTGAATAAATGCAATCCAGTTCAATAAAAAGTTGGAAATAAAACGTAAACAATAGGAGGGTCTTGATTCTTGCCTACAGTTAGTTCTTCAAACTGACAATTAAGCAATTTTCTAACCTCCACAGATTATTTTAAAAGACTGGATATATAGAGTATTAAATTGAAGCACATTCACAATACAAATCCTAAAGAGACTGAGACTCTCTCCAAGTCTTTGGGAGGCCATGGGGCTGGAAGGGCATCATTCTGCTTAGGATTGCTCTGTTAATGTGATGACATCTCCGTAGTTTAATTCTCTTTTATAAAATATTACAGGTAATCTCAATTAATTTCTTTGATGACCAATAAACAGACAACAGAAAGAAACTGAGAGACCTGGACCGATTTCTTGCTAGGCTTGTTCTGATCTCGGAGCCCTTTTCCCTCTGGTGCTTCTGTCTGATTTCGCACAAGCTGCCCCGGGGCTGTGACTTGCCCTGCCTCTTTCCCGCAGCAAGCAGAAACCGGTTTTCAGAGGATCTTGCTTGCCTCAGGAAAGAGGCAGGGCAATTTGCAGACCTGGGGCAGCTTGTGTGAAATCGGACAGAAGCAGTGGGGGAAATAGGGTTCAGAGACCGGAACAAGCTTAGTGAGAAATCGGTCTGAGCGGAAACAGACTTTACATCCATACAGGAGTGTGAGTCATAAGTTAAGCCAAACACCAGAAGCAGAATATATGTACATTACCTGGCATCATCACCCCTAGTCTTTGCTGAATGGCCTCCAAATAAGCAATGTATTCCGCTAAGGACTGTTCAGGAATCTTCGATGAAGCCTGAGAGGAAGAGCTAGTGAACCTGCGGGATATAAAAATAAGAAAATTAACAAGATTCCAATGTTCAAATAAGCAAAATTAGCTAGGAACACTGAACGGGCACAGAAAGAACAATATTTAGGCATAAAAAGAACATTTTAAGATATTGCTGCAATCTAAACTAAACCGTGGCGCAGAGTGGTAAAGCATCAGTACTGCAGTACTGTGGTCTGAACTCTCTGCTCACGACCTGAGTTTGATTCCGGTGGAAGCTGGATTCAGATAGCCAGCCCAAGGTTGACTCAGCCTTCCATCCTTCCGAGGTCGGTAAAATGAGTACTCAGCTTGCTGGGGGGAAAGTGTAGATGACTGGGGAAGGCAATGGCAAACCACCTCGTAAAAAGTCTGCCATGACAACACTGTGAAAGCAACGTCACCCCAGAGTCGGAAACAACTGGTACTTGCACAGAGGACCTTTCCTTTCCTAAACTACAACTTCCAAAACTGAGCCAATTTACAGCATATGAGATGCAGCTAGTAATAAGTCTTAAGTATTTTTGAAAGGGCTCTAGTACAGGTACAAGTTTCATATTTGTTCACTCAGTGCAAGCCCTGGTGAATTCTTCTCGCATCCCACCTAACGCAAAAAAATGATCACTTGGCTTTTCTTCCTCCTAAATCAGAGAGAGGGCTAATTCTCCTCTCTAAAGTTAGTCGCCTGTATCCAACCAGGCAGTTTCAAAGATTTGTGACCTTTTTAGTTTAGAATGAAGATAACAAAAAAAAAGGGGGAACAGCTTTATACAATTATTCATGGTGTGGGCAAGCTAGAGAATTTTTCTTCCTCCTCTACCATAATAATCTATACATTAGATTCTGAACAGACAGAAGTTTATCTTCCCTCAACACATACAACATATGATGACAGCCGGTATCTTTAAAAAGAATCAGACAGTTTCACAGAGAATAGGTCTATCAATAGCTACTACCCTTGATGGTTCAATGGAACTCTTCATTTCACAGGTGACACGCAGCTGGATACCAGTCGTGAAGGGGGAGACAAGTAATGGCAGCGGAAAGCATTTGCTCCCTGCTTGAACAGAGAACAGCTGGTTGGCTAAATGGATTACACGGACCTCTGAGCTAATCTGATGTTAATAGACCGTTCAAATTGTGTTTTGTTTAGAGATTCACTTAGACTGATGTATCGCTTTAGGAAAACTATGCAGAAGAAAAAAACAGAGAACAAAATCTACGCTAACCTGGCATTCATTTGAGGTGGTGATTTCAGCGAGCCGCTTCCAAGTCTCACAGTGACGTTTCTGTTGCGGCAGCCAGTTTCGCGAGTTACTGGAGATGATGTATCAACAGCTGGGAAAGACTGCGGTTGCTTGATTACTTGTATTTTACCTCTGGGATCTGGAGTGAATGAGTGACATATTGGGGTTTTTTTGTTTATATCTGAATTCTACCCGAGAGGTTAGATAAATACGTGCAAAAGGAGATTAAGAAAAACACCAAAAATGTGTTCAATAACAGAGTTCTGTTATGTAAGGAATAACATGTACGTTAAAAATGAATAAAGCAATGTTTAATATACAGGCCAGTACACATTCCATAAGGAGCCCTGTGGCGCAGAGTGGTAAAGCTGCAGTACTGCAGTCGGAGCCCTTTGCTCATGACCTGAGTTTGATCCCAGCGGAAGCTGGGTTCAGGTAGCTGGCTCCAGGTTGACTCAGCCTTCCATCCTTCCAAGGTCGGTAAAATGAGTACCCAGCCTGCTGGGGGGAAAGTGTAGATGACTGGGGAAGGCAATGGCAAACTACCCCTTTAAAAAAAGTCTGCCATGGAAACATCGTGATGCGACATCACCCCAGAGTCAGAAACGACTTGTGCTTGCACAGGGGACGACCTTTACCTTTTTATACAAGCCATAAAACCTCCAACAGAAAGCAGAGCTAAACTGCACTTGCAGGGAGCAACTGGCTCCCCGCAGTGGATCCTGGCTGAGATGCCCTCTCCTGGATGGCAGGAGAAAATCTGGATACACTTGGGAAGCCGAAATATAAAAACAACAAAATACAACAAAAACCAATAAGGAAATTTTCAGGTATATTTTCAGCTCAGATAGATCTGAATGCACACCCCTACACTGGAGCGTAAATGTAAATTATTCATATAGATAAACAACAGCTGCCTCACCTCCTGCCTAATCAGCATTTTGCATTAAACGCTTGTTAGACCTAATATGATTACCCTAAGGGAAAGGGAAGGTCCCCTGTGCAAGCACCAGTCGTTTCCAACTCTGGGGTGACGTTGCTTTCATAACATTTTCACAGCAGACTTTTTATGGGGTGGTTTGCCATTGCCTTCCCCAGTCATCGACACTTTCCCTCCAGCAAGCTAGGTACTCATTTTACCAACCTCGGAAGGATGGAAGGCTAAGTCAACCTCGAGCCAGCTACCTGAAAAACCCAGCTTCCTCCGGGGATCGAACTCAGGTCGTGAGCAGAGCTTAGGACTGCAGTACTGCAGCTTTAACACTCTGCGCCACGAGGCTCTTGATTACCCTAAGACTAATCCCTAATAAAATGCTGTGAACTGAAAAGCAATGCTGCCTATGAGTTAGAGCCTTGTGAGCAAAAATTCTACTTTGTGAACTACTGGCATTAAAGCTGTGAGCTACTGCATCAATTAGCTGGCTCCGGGGACATTTTTCCTGCGGCTAAGAGAAAAATACGTGAGCCGGAGGTTAAAAAACTGTGAGCTAGCTCACGCTAATTCAGCTTAGAGGGAGCACTGCTAAAAAGGCAAGCGCTGTGCTGCCTGAATGGAAAGGAGTTGATTAAAATGCAGAATGCACACAGAATGAATGAAATGTGGAATACGCTGCCAGAGGATGTCATGATGGCCACAGCTCTAAAACGGGATTTGATAGATAGGTCCATCGGTGGCTACTAGCCAAGGCAACTGAGGGGAATGTCCACATTCAGAGGCACTAAACCTTTGAAGACCAGTGCCAGGATGCAACATCAGGTGAACGCCTTGGCCTCTGTGCCCTGTTGGTAGACATTTAGAAGAATTGGTTGGCCACTGTGCAACACTATATGGATCACTGGGTCTGATCCGACACGACGATTCTTGTGTCCTTGTGACTGCTTTCAATGCCATGCTTTCTGCGCCAGCATTCAGATGAACAGAATTTCTTTCCAGATTTCAGTGGCTAATGTCTTGTTTTCTTAGTAATTAATTAGGAATTTTGACTGTATGCTGTACAGTAAAATCTTACGCTGTTTATCTATGAGTGCAGAGGTAACAGAAATAAGTAGATAGATATTGGATTTATATCCCGCCCTCCACTCCGAAGAGTCTCAGAGCGGCTCAAAATCTCCTTTACCTTCCTCCCCCACAACAGACACCCTGTGAGGTAGATGGAGATATTGGATTTATATCCCGCCCTCCACTCCAAAGAGTCTCAGAGCAGCTCACAATCTCCTTTCCCTTCCTCCCCTACAACAGACACCCTGTGAGGTAGATGAAGATATTGGATTTATATCCCGCCCTCCACTCCAAAGAGTCTCAGAGCAGCTCACAATCTCCTTTCCCTTCCTCCCCTACAACAGACACCCTGTGAGGTAGATGAAGATATTGGATTTATATCCTGCCCTCCACTCCGAAGAGTCTCAGAGCAGCTCACAATCTCCTTTATCTTCCTCCCCCACAACAGACACCCTGTGAGGTAGATGAAGATATTGGATTTATATCCCACCCTCCACTCCGAAGAGTCTCAGAGCGGCTCACAATCTCCTTTACCTTCCTCCCCCACAACAGACACCCCGTGAGGTAGATGAAGATATTGGATTTATATCCCGCCCTCCACTCCAAAGAGTCTCAGAGCGGCTCACAATCTCCTTTACCTTCCTCCCCCACAACAGACACCCTGTGAGGTGGGTGGGGCTGGAGAGGGCTCTCACAGCAGCTGCCCTTTCAAGGACAACCTCTGCCAGGGCTATGGCTGACCCAAGGCCATCCCAGCAGCTGCAAGTGGAGGAGTGGGGAATCAAACCTGGTTCTCCCAGATAAGAGTCTACACACTTAACCACTACACCAAACTGGTGTATACATCTCATGACTTCCCTATTTAATCTTGTTCTCATATACCTAAAGAAGAATGACCAAATGCATCCCCAGAATTCTACACTCAGAAGAATTCCTTACTTGAGTTATGTCCAGTCCTATGTGAAAGGGTTTCTGAAGCCATCTCTTTTCTACTTACTTTATGCCATTTTTTCACCAGAAACTTTAACCTGGCAGGGAGAAAAGAGAGTCAAATTAATGTGTGACATAGTTTATCGTTTGTGTGTGTGAGTATGTGTGCCTGCACCTGGAAGTCATGGTGACTTCTGATGACTGACCCCTACTGGGGGCCAGGAGGATACAGGGGGCTGAATGAAGCCTGCCCCTGCCCTCCCGACTGCTGGTATTTCAAGATCGTCTCCCATCCAAGCACTTGCCAGAGTTGACCCTGCTCAGCTTCCGAGATCTGACAAGAGCAGGCTTGCCTGGGCTATCCAGGTCAGAGCTACAAGCATCATAGTTTAGATATCCGCCATGAATTTTTTGAGAGAGGCAGATTATAAATGCTGTAAAACAAATGGCACAAATTGCTGCAGTGTCTGATGTGTTTTTAGAAGTGCAACCTGAAAATTTTATGCCCCATAATAATATAGTCACCACAAGGCCCCTTGAGGCAGAATGGGATAATAAAGTAACAAAACATAACAACAGCAACAAAAACGAATACAGTTTGGAGCTCTACTGAGCATTTCAACTCTGTTGGTTCAACAGCATTTATATAATTTTTTATTCTTCCTTAAAAAACCTGAGATCAATAATTACAATGATATTTAATAACAGAAAATAATTGGTTGGTAATGATATAATGCTATTTACCTTGATATTGCAATGACCACTCTAACAACAGATCTGAACTTTGTAAAAGAACGGCTCCGTGATTCAGAAACTTTAAGATCTGGAGGGGACGGATAGATGCCCATACGAGCTATCAGGGACAAAGTTGCTTGTTCGCATTCTTGAAATCCACCCAGAAGCAACAGAAGGTATTTTTTCTGATAAATGAGAGCTTTCCTAAAGCTTTCAGCTCGCAAATACTTCCTATATAGCTTCTGAAGCTGAAACACCAAACAAAAAAAAAGATTTTTTTTCTTATGAGGGATTAAAACTAGTTACAAAAACAATTTACTGAAACATTTTGTTAATGTATAGCCTGTTAGCAGTTTATGGCAGGGGTGCTTTTGTTTGGTGGGGGGGATCTTTTGCATTGAAAAACTACATGGAGCTCACCCTCATTTGCAATTAATTCTTCCAAGCACAGCTGTCCCACCTCACTTCATTCTTTCACCCAATCAGGGCTTTTTTTTGTAGCAGGAACTCCTTTGCATATTAGGCTCTGATGCAGCCAATCCTCCAAGAGCTCACAGGGCTTTTAGTACAGGGCCTACTGTAAGCTCCAGGAGGACTGGCTACCCCAGGGCCTAATATGATAAGGAATTCCTGCTACAAAAAAAGCCCTACACCCAATTAACCACAACCACGTTTCCATAAACCCAGTTCACAAACTGAATATCAAGAAGGGGCAAACAGGAAGGCCTGCCAGACTTTACGTCTCACATAATCAACAGAAAATTGACTTTACGCTTTTGAAAAGTAATGACTTTGATTTGCTGGACATTAAATGTGCCCCAGACTTGTCATTCCCGTTGGCTTGAAAAGGCTCCGTCTGAAGTACAAGAAAGAGAGATGGAGGGTCTGCATCTCTATCCACCACATTCAAAGTAAACAAGGAGTATTAATTAAAAAGCACTGGCGTTAAAGCTGTTTTTCAAATCTCTTGCTGTAGTTTGTGGGATACTGTGCTGGTGTAGCAAGATGCATATTCAGAGCGCTATTCCATGCCCAGTATTCAAATGCTCCTCAGGCCTAAAGTACTTACCGCTTGCCCAGAAAATTCTGCAGTATCATAGTGGAAGAAGAGCAGGAAGTTCTTTGTAGATGAACCTTAAACATCTGAATACCAACTAATTTCTGTTATGTGGACGGTATCATATTCCGCTAAAGCCAATGTGAATTTCTTCACAGAAGTGGATCTTACACCACTGTTTAGAACTACACCCATATATTTAGCTTTATTATTATTACGTTTTGTAAACATGAATTTTGGACTTCTGGGTGAATTTGTCGCTTGGACCTCACTCAGCTGCAGGGCCCACTTGCAAAAGTAATTAAAGGGAACTTTCCCTTTAAATGGCTTTTGCAAGCTATTTCAGTTATCTCTTTCACTCCCCCCACCCTCACAGTTCCACAGGCTTCCTTCCTTGCAAAGTACTGGGCTCTCCTTTGGAGGTTTTTAAACAGAGGCTAGATGGCTTTCTAACAGCAATGCTGATTCTGTGAACTTCGGCATGAAAGGGCGGGCAGCAAGGGTTATTATCAGTGCTTAGTTCTTGTGGCCCTTTTTTGCAAACCCAGGGAAATGCCAGTTTGGTCGAGGATCCTGGAAGTTTTAAAACCATCTTCTGAGCATGAAACGGGTCATTGGAGATGCTGGGGAGGGTAGTTGTGAATTTCCTGCATTGCACAGGGGGCTGGATTAGATGACCCTGGAGGTCCCTTCCAATTCTATGATTCTACTACAGAAAGCACTTATGAGACAGCAAGGAGTCTTCGCTCAGATACAGCTCTTTTTCCTGCTCCTGTTATACTCCAAATCCACACAGCCACATGACAACCCAATTATGCTCCATAACCTATTGTTGCTACCATTTTTTTTAAAGGTTCCAATGTACAAATGATACTTAGAAAAAATACCTTTAGGTTGGAGGGACCCGTGGTTGGTTTATTTTCAGACACAGGATTAGTTTTTGTTACTTCATACTCTGGTGCTTTCAAACCATTCTGGGAAACAGCCTTCTCTTGTGGCCACGCAATTCTTTCCAATTCCTGCATGGAGTTCATAATACACGTAGGGGAGGCCTAACATAATATTCAAACAATAACCTGCTGAAATCTCTTTAAAATACAATACACTAAGGTACTCTCAATGTACAACAGTCTAGTTAAAAAAAAAAAGACTGATAAACCCTTGGTGGTGATGCAAACTGGAAAGCTGGATTACGAAAACTCCTTTCTGTTGAACATATAGATGAGCAGGCAGCAAAGCATTACACTCTGTTCCGTCACAAAACCAGCAAAGCAAAATTGATGCCCTGTCAAGTGAAGAGACCCCTCCCAGTTTTCTAGTATGATTTTAATTGGGGGGGAAACTCCAATCCATTGGAAAAACAAATGCAACCACTACAGATAAGAATGTAAGAGAAGTCATGTTGGATCAAGCCAATGGCTCATCCAGTCCAACACTCTGTGTCACACAGTGGCCAAAAAACCCCCCAAGTGCCATCAGGAGGTCCATCAGTGGGGCCAGGACACTAGAAGCCCTCCCACTGTATTCCCCCAAGCACGAAGAATACAGAGCATCACTGCCCCAGACAGAGAGTTCTAACAATACGCTGACCTGCAACAAGGGGGGGAAAGGCATTTTTCAGCAGGGAATTCTCTTCTACCATGTCCTAAAGATGACAGTGGCCCAACTCAACCCCACTGTGTAGTCCTCCCCTAGTACAGACAACGGAGGAGGGTCTGTCTGCTTTCCCAAAGGAACTTTGTAGTCAGTCCACCTTTTCATTCTCATTTGCAGGTAGAAGACAAAGTAGCAAGGGGAATTACAATAGCTGTTGGAGGATGACTCTGCACAAGAAAATTTTAGATCCATTTCTAATACAAGAAAGCTCATGAGGAGGATTATACTGATCTCAAGATAAGAAAGTAACCCAAGACCAATCATGTGTCCCCTTCAAAGGCAACATTCAGTATGCTATTTCTCTGTTTGTCTGAACATGTAGAGGACAAATGATGCTGAATTTCTCTGAAACATCGTGGCCTTGTGCGCAATCATGACTTCTGCAACTCTTGCCTGCTTAAGCTATGTTGTCCAATTTTCAGGCAGAAAAATCCCAAGGGAACCTATATGAAACAGATAACCTTAGACATGAAAGTGGGCACAGGACTAAACCCCTCTCCTTATAACGCTAGCACATAAATTATTCATCAGAATTCTAAATACGTTCTAGGCAGTTTGCTACCAGGAAGCCAATGGCTCAGGGCCCACAGGAATAACATTCAAGACCACCTCCCTAAACTAACAGTTACAGTGAATTCAAATCCACGGATTTACTGGAGCAGTTCTGCGTAGGAGTGCGCCATAAGGCTGCTGTCTTGAGCATTATAAAAAATCTCACACGATGGATATTTTCCTACATTCTTCTATAGAAGAACTGGACCACCACTGAAATGCAAAATGCCTTTGATCCGGGCAACAAACCTGCGGTAGCAATCAAAAGCAAGACGTGAAAGTTTTGAAACAGCGGACAAAAAATTAGGATAAGTTCTTTAAGCCTCTGAAAACTGAAATAGGAAAGTTACTTGTCCTCTTTAAAAATTCTACACACTGTAACACTTTATCACAATAAAATGAACTCTCTTACCAAAGGTCTGGAAGAAGTCAGTAATTCTGCTTTCAGATCCTCAAGTGTACGCAACAAGGTTGAAATGGTTTCATCATTTAAGGCAGGCCAGTTAAGTGTTCTATTAAATACAGAGCAGAAAGACTGTTTAAGCAGTCATCTCTTGCTGTACACGTGAAGTCTGAGTTCCTTAGAATGAAGGTAATGAAACAGATGGCCAAGTGACATGCACACAAGTGATAATTCGCCTTGATCCTTGACACATACTTTAGTTGCCTAAAAGCCTGATTACAGAAGACGAATTAACTCTTTCCTCTTGGGCCATTTCACCAATCAGATACTTTCCTCTCTTGGCTTAAGTCCAGGCGACGGGAATTTTATCTCTCACCTCCTCCAGAGCTGCAACCCCAATACTTATTATTACAGTAGCACTTTTGCATGCTAAATTACAGCAGAATGTTAACTTTATATGAAATAAAGTTTAATTAGCCATTACAAAAAGGTGCAAACCAGCCACATCTCAAAAGGTTGTTTTGTGTGAATACATTTGTATAGTTTTTAAAACAGTGCTAGCAAACCATATTCTACACCAAAGGTGGCCAAACTTGCTTAACATAAGAGCCACATAGAATAAATGTCAGATGTTTGAAAGCTGCAAGAGGTGAACATCAGATGTTTGAGAGAAGGAAGGAAGGAAATGGACTGGGGGAGGGAGGGAGAGGTGGAAAGAAAGCAACTTTAACGTCAATGCATTCTCCATGCCACCAGCTAGCTTGAAGAAGTGATTTAAAAAGAGAAATGCAATGTCTTTTCCAAGTCAGCCATTAGTGTGGTGGGGACCTTTGAGAGCCACACCATAGGTGTGAAAGAACCACAGTTTGGCCACCCTTGTTCTACACTGATCTAAATAAAATATATGGCTAAAAAGAAACCCTTATGAAACTCCTGTTTTGAAAAAAAAAAACACTTTTCATTTTTTTATCAAATGAAAACTGATATTTTTCACTTGTCCCATGCACAGACCTGATGAACACAGTTAGTGAGTAGTAGAAACAATGATTCACAATTGATGCAGTGAATTTTGACTTACAAAAGCCTACCCTTTTTGAGAGTCTTTTAAGGTCTACCTTAATTTTGCTCCAAAAAACTAACATAGCTACGCACCTAGAATCACAATGACAATCCTTCCCAATTGTGTAGACAATATTTTCCAAGCTAGAAATAGGAACAGTATCCTTAGAAATACCCTTGTGCTGTAACCTGGATAACTCAGGCAAGTCTGATCTCATCAGCTCTTGACCCTGGCAAGTACCTAGATGGGAGACCTCCAAAGGAATACTAGGGCCAGGACGCAGAGGCAGGCAACAGCAAGCCACCTCTTTGAAATGTCCAAGCCCCACCAGGGGTCACCAAAAGTCAACCATGGCTTCCAGGCACACACATACAAAATTCAATTTTTAAAAAATCCTTGTGAAAAAAAATCTTACCTGTCTTTATACACAAACTCAGAAAGGTAAGTAGCAGCAAGGAGCAACTGTCCTCTGATGTTTTCTAGTTTCTGCTGTTCCATTTGCAGCTGCGGGTTAACTGATACGTTGGCAGTACAATTTCTCGAAGGATATGAAGGCAGTTTGCGTTGGACCTGAATGTATACTTCCTGCTCTTTCAATTCTTCTAGCATGTGCTGCAGTTCCTCGATTCTTCCAGCGTTCTGCCAATGTTGTAATTCTAACTATTGGAATAAAAAAAGTATAGAAATATATCCTGTACATAAATATTAACAGTCAGTGTGGAGCAGAAGTTAAAAGTGCTGGATTTGGAGGACCTGGATTCAAATCCTACTCAGTAATGAACCTTGCAAGGTGATCTTAGGCCAGCCTAATCTACCACACAAGTTTGAGACGAAAAAAGGAGAGAGGAGAACCGTGTATCGCTGTTTGGAGAAAGCACTGTGATGAGCGGCTACTATTCATAACAATTCAATTACTTAATTTTTTTAAAAGGCAAAATTACCTTTAATGTTAACACTTCTCTGTAAATTCTATACAACGGTTACATACAAACTTATGTATCTATAATACAATTCAAGTACTTTCTTAGGCAATCATAACTCACTCTTTTAGACAGACTTCCACTATGAGCTCACAAGAAATATATGTAAGTTTGTATAATTATAGTACAGTCCAAGTGTTTTCTGGTAAATTCTACTCAACTTTGCTCAAGCAGGGCCAGCCCCAGACTGTCTGGCACCCTAGGCAAGGCTAACTTCTGGTGCCCCCTCCCTGCATTGATAACATCACTGAATCACATGGAGGGGGCTCCATTTGGCACCCCCAGAAGGCCAGCGCCCTAGGTGATCACCTAGTTTGCCTAGTGGCAGGGCCAGCCCTGAACTCAACCAACTTCTTGACAACGCTCCAAAATCTTCCGCAGAAGCAACACATTCCAATTTCTGAAAAGCTATTAAATGGAAGGATCCAACCTATCGCTTATCACAGATTAAAGGTCTTTGCTGTACTTAGGTTGGAAACTCGAGGAGTTTCTAATTTATTTCGTCTGTACTCAAGAGTACTGCTGGACACTAGGGCTTTCCTCCAGACCTCTAATTTCATTGACCAGCTCAGGGTGTGAAATTGAAGGCTACAACTAAGCTGAAGGGAATAGTGGCATAGCATGGGGGAGATTGTAAATAAGTAATTGTGTATTTATGACATTTTTAAAGAGCAGGCCATTTATCTCTGATATTCAAAGATAAATGGGCTGCAGCATTCCATGCAAATATAGTAGGAAATGTGGATAATGCTGTAATGTGGTATGCTGCTATAAGATCCCAGTGGGGAGATAAGCAGGGTATAAATAAAATAATAAATACTGTTCAGTAAATAGCCAAACTGTGTCACAAAAAAATCATAAAACCTCTTCTTGGGTTGCTGTTCCATAGGGCAGATTTTCAGGATTACTGTATGTGACATTTTATTACGCACTGGTTACAAAACAGAAAGAAATCACCTTTTTTTTTTTACCTGGCTTTCTTGAGCTTTCTGCAGTTCCTTTAGCTTGTCCAATGTCGTTTGTCGGTCTGGCCTCGTCTCTCTTGCTCCTTGTTCTGCTGTGTTCTCCTGATCCGTCAGGGATCTGAAGATGGCCTGCAATTGTTCCCATTCCTTTTTCATTTGGGCCTCCTTTTCCCTCTCTGTCTCCAAGGCATGGATAATGTCCTGCTTTTGATTATGCAAAGATGACTGCGTAATTTGCAAACTTCTGAAGAGGTCTTCTTCTCTCTCCGCTTCTTCGCGTATTTGCTTCTTGGAATCAAGAAACTGCTGTTGCGTCCTCTCAACGATGGCTTCCAGATCCTTGGTACGGGACCGCTCTATAGCCAACTGAGCTTGCAGTTCTTCTTGCAGTGAATCTTTATGCTTACAAGACCCACATTCATTTACTCTCCTGCTCAGCTGTTCCGTTAAAACACGCTCATGGGCCAAAGCACTTAAAAGCTCTGAACAGTGGCTCTTCTCAGCATCTATATTCTTCTGCAGTTCTACTGACTTACTCTGTTCTTGGGACAGCAAGGCCTCGCAGCGAGAATGCTCTATCTGAAGTTCTTTACGCAGGTTGCTGTTTGCGGTCTGCTCATGCTCTAAAGCCACAGACAACCGGTTGTTTTGAATGCACTGTAGCTCCAAGGCAGCCTGCAGCTCCTGTTCAACAGAATGAGACATTCACTGGCATTATGCCTGTGGGCATATTAAGAAAACCATCTAGGTAACCAGCTGATCTACAATTAAATTATTACAATCTAGGCATAAAGGCACTGTAGGAGGATAACATCAGGTCAGAAATCCAGTTTATAAACTAAATCTGAGAAGCATTTTTTGAACTGCGAATCAATATTTGGTCATTCATCCTGGGTTTTATTTTACAAATATGGATTTTCTGTGGCGTGCTCATTTTGCTCAGTGTCAGCTGCCAAGGATATCAGTAACCAGTGTTCCCTCTAAGCGGAGTTAGTGTGAGCCAGCTCACGGATTTTTAGCCTCCAGTTCACACATTTTTGTCTTAGCTCAGGAAGGATGACCCCAGAGCACACTAATTTATGTGGTAGCTCACAACTTTAATGCCAGCAGCTCACAAAGTAGAATTTTTGCTCACAAGACTCTGCAGCTTAGAGGGAACATGTCAGTAACCCCTCTACCTTGCAAATGTATCAACAATGAAGTATAAAATGAAAGGGTGGCTTATTAAATGCTCCTGCTGCCTTTTCTAAAATACACAACAGAAAAAGGCTTGAGCTTGGAGCAAACATCTGAGCCTTGTAAGACACTGAAATGTGTGTGGAACAAAACGAATCTGGTTGCAGAGTTATTTCAAGTCTTGTGAAAGAAGCACAATCACTTCCTGATCGTGCCTCTAACTTGGAGATCCCTTTTGCCAATGCAGCTATGACTGGTAACAGCCCTGAGAGAAAAGCTCTTCCAGAACAGTAGCAGGCAGTTTAAAATGTGTGGATCCTTCAGGAAATTTTAAACGCGGGTTTTCAAAACAAATCACTCGGCATGCTATCGCCGGCCAACACTTACCACTCATAAGGTGCTCATATTAAATCCATGCAACACACTGTCCAGATCCCATCGCTGCTGCAAGATTTATTCACAGCATCGCATCTGCTGCTGACCAAAGCGTTATACCTGGCCATTCAATAAAAACTTCTAGGTTGCACCTGATGACAAGCTTCCAAACAATAAACATCAGCTGCTTAGGATCTACTGGCCCTCTGTTATCGGCTCCTCAATACAGACTTCTCTGTTCCCAGAGAGTTCTGCCTGTCACCCTTGACAGTTCATTGAGCACGGGTGTTCAAAGGAAAAGCCTACTGGACACTTAGAACATAGCCACTGGCCCAGGATTCTGTAAAGAACCTGTACTGAGACAAAGCAGCCTTTGCAAACCCGCTGCATGGCATGTGCTCATGGCACTCCTATGTATCCATAGCATGGAAACCACCAGTACTCTAGTCCCCTGAGGTTAACTTGGGACTGTTATCCATCTGGTGATTTCCCAACTGCCCATAAAAAGAGAAGATGTTCTTCTCTTTGGCCATGTCTGACACTATGACTGATGTGTCCAGTACAATAGCACCAAAAATAACAAAAATTATTTCTAAAAAAACCTTCCTTCCCTTTTCTTTCTATGTTTTCCGCCCTTTCATAACAGCACTCCGTAACAATACTAACAACAAGATAATATACTTAACCAGGAGAAACAGATTTTCTCCTTCGAAGTTCCTAGGGGAAAATGGTTATTTACATAGCACCATCAGCATACACAAATTTAACACAAGAAGCCAAAAGAGAACTCCTAAGAAATTGCAAACTTTTTTGGGTTTTTTTAGCTCATTAATGCTTGGCTTACTTTTCCATGGGTAGAACAGAGTTTGTGCACTCCAATTTAACCCATTTCCTGATACAAAAATCTCATTAAAGAAAATGCTAGATCAATCAGTATGCATTTATTTCTTTTTCACTATTTCTTCTCACTGATGGGATTTGGGTTTCCTCGGTGCAAGACCTGGATAAGCAGAAGAAAGCAGTACAAAAGCTTCAGCACCCTGGAGGTCTGTCATTTTCATACAATGTTTTACCTCTATTGCTTTTGATTTTTCATCCTCTTTTATCTTCCTCTGCTGCTGTTGTTCATCTAACATAGCCTGTAACTCTTTTTCTTTAAGGCGTGTATTCTGCAACTCTTGAAGTACAGATGTCATACTTTTCTCTTTGCTTTCCAGTGCAGAACTGAAACATATATAAGTTATACATCTCACCGGTAAACTATTAGTGCTAGAGACAACCCTAGTGTGAGAGCTCTGAGCTACGTTACGGCAAACCAAAGCACAGCGATTTTTGACGCTTCAGGCCTGACTATGCCCTGCACTGTTCTTTCTGTGTAAAAGGTCTGCTTTGACATTAACAAGGCATGTTTCCCTCTGCTACACACATCTTATTTATTAATAAGGACAAAGACATATTCAGGTAACAGAGGAATAACACTGCACAGGAGAAAGACTCTTCTCTAGAGCCGCACAGTGGCAGGGATAGCAAAAAACAGGGCAGTTTGGCCTCGTACAATGAATTTATGCCAGATGTTGGTAGAAAATTAAGAACACAGAATGTGACATAGACCCCAATTGAAGGGAACGGGTGGGGTCTGCATAAAATCTGCTCAGCAAAAGAGAAAATAAGATCTCATGGCCTCTAAGAGTCTATGTAGCCTGATCAACCTCTCAGTTTGTACTGGTGTGGCCAAAAACTACAAACCAAAACAAAATGTAAAAATGTGGTTCAGGTCCATCCCTATTTTTACTGTTTTATTTCTGCTGCTTTTTGTACTAATTTGTTTTTACTTTTCATTATTACTGATTTTATTGCAGTTGTAGAATTTTATTTATCCTCTGTTAAAAAGTGGTGTAGGTAATGTTTGAAGGAGAAAAGCTGGGTATGAATTACCCAAATAATAAACAGACAGCAAGGCTTATTGTTGTAAGCCACCCTGATACCGCTTGCGGGATAGAGTGGGGTATAAATCTAACAATTAAATTAAACCACCTCACAATAAACATTTTCTTACGAAATTGTAGCAAAAGATAATTCAAAACACAAATCAGTTGTGTAGAACCCACAGTCTTACCTGTACTTTATTACTTCTTTTTGGAGATTCTGTAAAGCCTTTTGCAACTGCTCATTTGTATTCGTGCTTTCAGAGAGACCCAGTTTCAAGTTCATTATTGCAGTGTCCTCCTCTTTCAGTAGCTTGTGCATCTCAGAGACCTTTTCTTGCTCACTTTTTAGAGAAGTCTGCAAGTCACTTGCAATGGATTTCTCCTGCTGAAGTTTATATTCTAGTAGTTCAACTAAAACAAAGATTTCAAAAAGTTTAAAACTCTATACAAAATTTCAGCTAACCTTTTTTTAGACGACCAAGAATTGATTGTAGATAAGTTCAAGCAAAGTGGAAGGGGAACTAACGACCCCTAATTTGCATCTTCATCAATCAGCATCACCTTATTATTATTATTCTGCAAAGCTACTTTGGTCGTGGTTAGTCAAATGTTAAATGTAAATGCTTATGTCTTATGGTTGATAAATTGTTTTATGATTTTTATCCTATTTATTACATGTTATGCCCATGCATATGCAGGAATATGTAAGCCGCCCTGAGCCCGTTTCGGCGGGGAGGGTGGGATATAAACGGAAATAAATAAATAAATCCAGTAGTGTAATCAACAGTAATGATTCCTTTAAAAGGAGAGCTACTAGCCCAGCAAGAAGTATGTACTACAGAGTCATGAATATTACAGAGGCTGTAAGGCTCCAGAGATAAAAAATATTAAAATAAATGTTTTTGAAGCTGACACATGGTTTTGAGAGCCTCAGAGTAAAGGCTTAAGTTATTTATAGGTGCATCTCTTGACTAAGACATTTATCAAAACAATCAAAATTCCATTGAGAACCTACTTTATACACATTTGGAGAATTTATATTCGTATCGCTTTTGAGTGTTGAACAAGTCTTTACATATTCCTTGGAAACTTGGAACTGTAATGGAACTTGGTGGATTGGTTTATGTTATTCTGGCTATTGTATTTATTGGCAACAGTGTGTGTGTTACAACATTTTGATTTTTTCTCATAAGTATTACTAGTGTTTGTGTATTTTTTATGTATTGGTGATATTAAGTACATTGTTTTCATGTTCAAGTGAGATATCTGGTGTTTTCTGGTTGTTTAGTTTTTTCAGTGATGCAGAATGGAACATCTTGGCTGGCAGGATGTCAGGCCTAAAGCAACATTCCTTTCATATGCAGAATACTGTTTGGATGGCCCTGCTTTTAGGAGATGGGTAATAGGGGTGTGCATTCGGTTCGGCCGAACCGCATAGACCACCGAATCATCCCTGATTCGGAAGTATACGGCACCGTATACTTCCGAATCAATTTTCAGCCCATTAAACGGGAGCCGTATATGGCTCCCCGTATACTTCCGTATCAATATTCGGAAGTATACAGAAGTCAATGGAAAAGGCAGGAAAGGAGCTTCTGCAGCCTCAGGGGAGCTGCTTGCTTCCTTTACCACCTTTGGAAGCCTTTTCCCGCCTCTCCCATAGCCTCCCTGGGATCAGGGAGGGAGGGGGAGAGGAGCCCCAGCAGCCAATCCAAAGCATGCATTTGCAAAAAGCATTGCAAATGCATGCTTTGCAGGGCTGTTGTGTAGCTGATGGCTGGGCTAATTCCTCAGCCATCAGCAACATTGTTGTTCTTTTGTTTACTTGGGTATCCAAGTAAACAGTGTTCTCTGGCCAATCACAGAGCAGTGCTATTTTTTGAAACTGCTCTGTGTAGGGCCAGAGAACCATTTTAAGGAGTCTGCCTGGCTGGACTCCATTCCATTGCTGTTGTGTTGGTGTGAGAGAGAGACTGTGCTGCGCTGGCCCTTGGCCTCAGCTGCTGCTGCTCTCTTTCAGCCCTGCCTGACCTGCCAGTGCCTGGAGAAGAGAAGATGTCTAAGGTAAGACAGTCTTGGGGTTCTTGTTTTTATTTTAGTTAGTAAAAGGACTTTTTAAGACTCAGAGTCCCTTTACTTATCCAGATTTGGGTGGGTGAGTACTGGGTAGCTTATTTGGGGTTAGGGGGTTCTGCTGGGAGTGGGGGCGTTTGCCAATTTGCCCATATCTTACTTTAGTAAGAGGACTTTTAAAAGTGCAGTGTCCTTTTACTTTTCTTGATTTGGGTGGCTTGAATTTCTTGGGGTTAGGGTGAAGGTTTTTTAGGGGGGGGAGGGGTTGGTAAAGTTCCTGTATTGTTAAAAGTTAAGTTTTTTACTGTTTTAAAAGGATTCTGTGTTTGATTTGTTGCTGCTGTGTTGTGCTGCTGTTGTTCCTTTTCTCTTCTGGTTCTGGTTCTTGGGGGGGGGGCTGTTTGGCCTAATTTTAATTGTTTAAAAGGCCACTTTTTAAACACTTGAGTTTCTTGGCCTTCTCCTGTTGCCCCTATTCCTGGTTCTGGTTTGGGGGGGGGGGCGCGTGTTGTTGACTGATCTGGCCTGAGGTTTCTTATTGGTGAAAAGGCCACTTTTTAAACTGTTGAGTTTCTTGGCCTTCTCCTGGTTTGGGGTGTGTGTGTGTTAAAAGTTAAGTTACTTTCTGTCACGTTTTGGTTTTTTTAAGTTACCTCTGGTTGGTGTGAGAGGGTTGGTGGGCTGTCTGGGGTGGGGTTTTTATAGAGTTGTTTTTGGAGTCTGAGGCTGCTTTCGGTTTGCCAAGGGCCACCAAATAGGCTGCCCCACTAATAAGGTTGTTTTTAGGGATTGTGTTTTTTGAAATTTAAAATTTTTTAAATCCAGTTTAGGATTTTATCTTCTTTCAAAATTCAACTAGGCCAGATAAGGGCAATTTAAAAAGATTTTAGGTTTCTCATAAAAGGCAGCGTGACTACTAGGCCACATCAGGCTCCCTTTTAAAGAGTCTAGGGCTGCAGTGCATCTTGCTTTCAGCCACTGAAAGCCGGTGCATCCTTAGATTTCCTTAGGGTAAACCACAGCTTCTCTCAAGTTATAGGGGACACCTGATTTCTAGTTTGCAAGGAAATCCGGTTTGTCCCAGGATCTAGTTAGGAGAAATTTCACTAGGAGGATATAACAAGGATTGCCTTCATCTCAAGGTAGCCTTTTAAAAACTGTAGCCAGGTAGAGGCAGGATCACCTAGTCTCCTAAACTTTACCAGATCACTACTACCCCAAACCAAAGAAGGACAGGTTAGGGACCAAAGGAAAAAAAAAAACAAGTTTTGGTGGGAGGGTTTTTAAAAAGAAGTCAGGGCACCTGTTGGTTCAGGGTACCGTGCAGTAAGTTATGTTTGTAAAAAAAACCCACTCTCAGTTCAGGTTGTGTGAGACTGGCCAAGGGTGACATGAGTGACAGGCAGCAGAAGGGGGCCCTGGGGGCAAGGCCAAGGAGAAGACTAGAGAGGTGGTGGGGAGGGGGAGGATCAAGGTCTCCCCCCCCACCTGTGAGTAGGGCCACTTCACAGCTGCCTTCCTGCACTCCAACTTCTGGCCGGAGTGTGATGAAGAAGAAAGCCCGCTTTGGGCCCTTCATCGAGGCTGCTGCTGGGGTGTCCCCAGCAGAGGTGCCATTAGGTGCTGGCACTGAGCAGGGGTCTGCTGCTCGGGCAGTCTCTCCTCCAGCTGATGTCGCTCGGCCTCAGCAGCTGGAGGAGGGGCAGCAAGAGCAGCCCTCCTTGGAGATGAGCTTTGGGGACAGTTTTCTGTCCACAATGATCACCCCAAGCAGGGTGCAGAGTGTCGTGCAGGAGCTGGAGGAGAAGCTGGTTGAGGACGAGGACCAGCCCCCTTCTCCGGTTCCTTCGGGCACCAGCAGTCCTTCAGGGGATGGCCAGGAGGGGAGGCTGCATGGGGTGGAGGGGGAAGAGATGGAGACACACGAGGTGCCTCCATCTCCGCCCACTTCCTCCGGCGGCCAGCCCCTCCTGCCACCCCGAGACACGATGTGTCTGCCCCGAGCCCCTCACAGGTGGCTCTGGATACCCAAGCTGCCAGTCAGTTTGGGCATCCGTACACCTCCGAAGTCTGGAAGCATTTCCAACTTATGGAGGATTCACGCTATGCGCAGTGCCAGCTGTGCAGGGCCCAGATCAGTCGTGGGCGGGACCCTGCCCACCTGACTCCGGGGGGGATGCAGAACCACCTGCGGAAGCACCACCCAGCGGTGCTTCTTAAGGAGGAGAAGCAGACTGGTGCTGGGGTGCCCAAGCGGCCAACACCACCCAGCCAGGAGGTCCGTCCCATCGCGACTACCTCTGGAGCTCTCCAGGAACGTTCCGTGGAAGTACAGGAACGCCAGCCATCTCTGCCTGATATGTTTGGTGGGGGTGGCACCTGTGTGCCAAGAGGGGGAATCAGGTACGGCAGGAGGGTGATCGCCTGGAACCTTGCCAGGTCCATCGCCCATGGGCTTCCATTTTCAGCAGTCGAGAATCCTGGGGTGCTAGGGTTGCTCGAGTACCTGGCGCCCTGGTACAAAGTTCCTGCTAGAACCATCATTAGCAGGACCATTGTGGCAGCTGTTTTCAGGGCGACCAGATCTGTGGTGAAAAAGCATTTGTCCTGTGCTGCCAGGGGGACTGCGCATTTCACCTCAGATATCTGGAGCTCCCAACATGCGTTCGAGGGGTATCTCTCCCTGATTGCACATTGGTGGCAACCCAGTGAGGTGCAGGGTGGAGGTGGCAGTAGCGGCAGGTAGGGTCAGGGCCGCCAGGCCGGCTATTGCTGGGTCTTGCTGCACGCCGAAGCAGTCAACACGCCGCACACGGCGGACACTCTCAGAGCCATCCTCTCACGGCAGTTAGAGGGCTGGGTAGGCAGCGGGGACGTCGCCACGGGCTTCGTGGTGACTGATGGTGGCTCCAACATCAAGGCGGCTGTCTTTTTGGGATGAGAACCGTCTCACCCAAGAGGATTGTGTGGTCATTTCTCAGACCATGGAGGTTCTTGGGCCCTTCAAGACCCACACAGAAATGCTCTCGTCTGACACATCCTCTTTTGGCCCACACTTGGAAGATGGTTGTAAAACGCTCTCCCACTAAAAATAGACTAGAGTCCAAAGACAGCCCAAAAACTCACTCACAAATTGATTGGCAGTGCATCTCTCCCCCCATCCATCCCCAAACCGAAAGTGAATGCTGGTTTAAAAACTGCAAAGCGATCCAAGTTTCCCCAGTCCCCATCCACACATGCCTAATAATACTGAAAGGGACATTGCAGCCCCCAACTGTAACCGACAGCACCCACAGGCCCAGCCCGGATAACCCAGGTTTTTTTTCAGGGGCAGGAGGAAGAAAGAGGGAGGTGCCAGTGATGATGACAGGCAGCCAGCAGCCATACCAATGCTGAGGTCCCTCTAATGGGACAGTGATGCTGGTGTGTTGCTGCTGAGCTGAGAGAGAAGGAATGGTTGCCTTCCTCTCACACAATCTGAGGCCCTCCCAGTGATCTTCCTCATTTAGGGTGCAATTCTGGCTCGCCTCCTCATGGTGCACCCTGGGTAACACAAAAGAGCCTGGACCAGCCAACCATCCATCACTCAAGGTAAGTCTAAATGTTTCTTGCTTTGTGTCAGATACAGAATGATGTGGAGCTAGGTGTGGTCCACTGCTTCTCTTGTTTGAGAGTTGTGTTGTTTGGGGCACAGCTGGAGAGCTGGCATCTGTAGATTGTGTGTTCTGTGGCAGGGAAGTGGCACCTGGGTGAGAGACCCAGAACCAGCAGGCTTGTTGTGCTTGGCCAGCTCTCCCCATGTTGTTTGGGGCAGGGCTGGAGAGCTGGCATCTGGGTTTGCTGCAGCCAGGCTCTGCAGACCTTGAGCAGATTGTGTTTTGTGTGGCAGTGACGTTGGCATTGGCAACTGGGTTTATATTGGTTCCAGGCCTGCAGGGTTCATAGAGTAGATAGATGGATGTAGTGCATTTGGGTCCTATAGAGATTCTCTGGTGTGAAGTTAGGTTTGGCTTTGGGTGCCCCAGGAATTGGACCCCCTGGTCCAATTTTTTTTTTGGTCTTGTGGGTTTTGTGTGGAACAGTGCCCTGAAGCTGCACAGCAGTTTGGGGGGCTCTCCTCAAAACCTCCTACTCCCCAGAGCCACTTTTTCCACGACAATTAGTGGCTCTAATTGGTTTTTTCTCACCATTGGGAGCAGTGTTCCTTTTGGGGTGCCCACAGATGGGTGCAGTCTTTTTGGGCCAGGGGGGCTTCATGCTGGGGAGTCCCCTGAGGCTGCCCTGCAGTTTTGGGGCTTCTCCCTCAAACCCCCCTCTGGCCAGAGCCACTTTCCTCACAGCAATTATAGTGGAGGAAGTGGCTAATTGGGCTTTCACCATCATTGGTGGCAATGGGCTTTTTGGGGAGCCCAAAGACAGGGTCCCCCTGGCCCAATCTTTTTGGGACTTGGGGGTTTTATAGGGGAGAGTTTCCTGCGGGTTTCCTGCAGTTTTTGGGGCTCTCCCTCAAACCCCCTGCCCCCCAGCAGCCTTTAATTATGCCCTATGTTGCCAATGATTTCAATGGCCCATAGGGTATAATGGTGGGATAGGGGCACCCTCTTTGGGTGCCCCTGGAATGGGACCCCCTGGCCCAATCTTTTTGGGACTTGGGGGTTCATAGGGGAAAGTCCCTTGCAGATCCCCTGCAAATTTGGGGGCTCTCCCTCAAACCCCCTCTCCTCCAGGCAGCTTCCAATATACCCTATTTTGCCATTGATTTCAATGGCCATAGGGTATCATGGGGCCGTATATTTGGAAATTGCCGCGCATCTACCGTATATGCGGCTATTCCGAGTAGGATAATCGGAAATACACGGTATTCCGTATTTTTTGGCCCCGTGTATTTCCGAATCCATGTAATTCCGTATTTTTTTTTGCACATCCCTAAAGGGTAAGTTAACTTCTTGCTACCACTAGCCAAGAAATAGCATTTATTACTCTCCACCTATTGCTTTCAGTATTTAGGCGCCTTTGGCAACAAATACCAGGATACTGCTAACAAATTACATTTGACATCTGGATTCAAGTCCAGAAACACCTTAGAAACTAACAAGATTTTCAGGCTTTCAGCTTTCGAGTCAAAGCTCCTTTTGTCAGCTTTGACTGGGTTTTTTCCCTTTAAATAATAAGTGCTCCTAAAATGAAAACTGGTGACAGCCTTCCATCCTTGTTTTACAGTTTTCAGTCAAATGACACAATGCAGTTAAGTAGTAAAGAACATCTGGTAAACTTCCACAAGATACTACCTTGTCTTCGAAGCTGGTGTTCTTGTTTGCTTCCATGATTCTCTGTGTTCGTAAGAGTCTCTTGGAGTTGCTGCAGCTTTTCCTGGTTTTGAAGATGCATCAGTCGCAACTGAGCTTGGAGGTCTTGTATTTCGGTAAGCAAGCTGTTTCTGTCCGAAGACAAAAGATGCTCCAGAACTACTTTTTGCTGCTGTTCCTGAAACAAAAGCGAGCACGTTTCGGTTCTTAAAATGTACTTCCAGAAGTCCAAAAGTATTGTTTTATTCAAATGCAACTAAATTCAAGAAGCTTATGAGGTAAGGTTTACATCTTAGCATGAAAGGCAGATGATCTCTCAAATGAGGGTCAGAAGTAGGGTCAAGCTCTGAGGGCATCTGTTTTATAGCTCGGAACAGGAAAACATTCTGAAAAGTCTTATAACTAAGGAAGGGGGAGAGGAGGAGGAGGAGGAGAAGATGACAACATTGGATTTACATTCTGCCCTCCACTCTGAATCTCAGGGTCTCAGAGCGGCTTACAATCTCCTATATCTTCTCCCCCCACAACAGACACCCTGTGAGGTAGGTGGAGCTGAGAGAGCTCTCACAGAAGCTGCCCTTTCAAGGACAAGCTCTGCATGAACTATGGCTGACCCAAGACCATTCCAGCAGCTGCAAGTGGAGGAATGGGGAATCAAACCAAGAGCCCGCACACTTAACCACTACACCAAAATGGCTCTCAGTGCCTTGTTAGAACCATTAAGATTTGTAAGGAGAATATGATTGACATACCCGCTGTTCTGCTATATACTCCAGCTTTTCTACCAATGATCCTTCATCTCCAGATCCAGAATTGCAAAAATGTGACTGCAAGTAGCTTTGCAACAATTTTCGCTCCTTTTCCAACACACACTGGACTGCCTGAAGTAGTTCTCCTCTCCAGTCAAAAAAGGCAGATGAATATTCCTTGGAAAGGAAAAACGAAAAAAGCCCCACTTCATTCGAGTTCTGCTGTGTTCATGCTTTCTCATCAGACAAGGAGATCTGACCCTCCATTCTACATTGTTGCAAGCATCCCCATACATCCTGTCCAAAATACAGTCCTCTTTCTCTCCCTGAACCATTAAAAAGTTGGCCAGAGAAACAAGCTTGCCAGCGTACCTATACATACATGCACACAAACATCCATCCATCCAACAGAAGTACCTGAACAAGAAACTATTAAAGTTTCTTTGACAAGAACCACTGAGGCATACAACAGCAGCTCTCTCTTATTATACAAGTCCCCATATCTGCATTCTGTGCTTATCAGTGGTGTGGCTGCCTGCCTGACCCATGTGCTTGATCACAGAGAACTGAGCAATATCAAAGGCCTCTAACAGTCTTCTACAATGCATCTTCTCAGATCTGGCTGCTTCTGCAGGATCAGAAAGGCAAAGGATTCAATCCACAAATTAATGCAGTTTAAATAAAACTGTATGACAAATGTCATAGCCGCAGGATACGAAATACGTTTTTTTAAAAGTGATTATAATGTGCCCTTATTTGAATTGTGAAATGTTAAGTCACCCTAAGTGTCTCTGCGGGAGGAGAGAACAGGCTGGAAACTGTTTAATGTGTCTCTGTACCTTGTCTTCTTTATGCAGCACTGTGCTCAGGTAATGCTTCAACGACTGTACTGCATTGAGCAAGGTGAGGCTCTCTTTTCGCAATCCTTCCATTAGGGGTGCCTGCTGAACATTTTTTTCCTCTTTAACAGGCAGGGTTTTCTCAGACAAAACCAGTATTTTGTAGCTTTCTTCATCTACCTTCTTCAACATGTTCTGAAAGAGTGCAAAAATATACATATATAGTCAATTCACCAAGGAACTCACCATCAGTTTTGGTGTCTTGCAGTTTGCTAACAATAGAACACAAAAGAACTTTGCTTTCAATGCAATGGCTCTAGCATGACAACAGTGCCTTGAAAACCTTAAACAAAATCAATTGCGACACTTTCCAGGAAAATGTGATGCTATATATGCATTGCATTTAATTATTTATATCCTGCCCCACAAGGACTCAAGGCACCGTAGAACACTGTTCTTTCATCCTCCATTTTCTCACAACAATCACCCTGTGAGGTAGGTCGGGGCTGAGAGAACATGACTGGCCAAGGACATCCATGGCAGAAGTGGAGATTCAAACCCAAGTCTCCCAGGATCCTAATCCAATACTTTTATTTGCTCAGACACGTCCGCTCCCTGTGCAATTCATCCCATTTGGCAAACAAATCAGCTGAAAACATCTCAGAAGAACCAGCAGCCAGACCTCCTTTCACTGCAGCTAAGTCTGAACTACTCCTCCCAGCTACTGCCTGCCAACAGTGAGACCAAACAAAGAAGCAACAGCAAGAGAGCATCCTCTCATCATACACTTTCCTTGAGCACCTCATGAAGTTTATTTATTTGGTTCACTTACATTCCGCCCTTTCCCAGACGGGCTCAGGGCGGATCACATACAGATAAAAACCAGTCACATAGAATAAAAACCCAATAAATACAATTAAAACAGCATTACATCCACATTAATAACAGAGGCGAGCGGCACATAGTGCAAATTTAGGTGTAATCAGTCAGTGGCCCGAATATAAAGGTTCAGATGATAGATCACTGTGGGGGATCACAGTGACCAAAAGGTGTTGGTTGGCCGATCGCAACGCCCTTCGGGGCTCATATGGGGAGAGGCGGTACCGCAGGTATGTCGGTTCCAGGCCACGTAAGGCTTTGAATATCAATACTAATACCCTGAAACGGATCCAGTACTCAACCGGTAACCAATGCCGTGCGTACCGCATCGGTCAACTTCTTGCCCATATAGGCAATCCAGTTAGGATTTTGCACCAGTTGAAGTTCCCAGATCAGCCTCAAGTGCAAGCCTGCGTAGAGCAAGTTATAGTAGTCCAACCTGGAAGTGACCATTGCATGGATCACTGTAGCTAGGTCCTGGGATGTCAGATAGGGCATCAGCTGTTTGACCTGCCGCAGATGGTGAAAGGCAGATCGCGCAACTATTGTGATGTGGGCCTCCATAGAAAGGGAGGCATTCAGTGTCACCCCCAGACTCCTCACCTTCTGAACTGGCACCAAAGAGGTGCCATCTAGGGTGGGTAGTCAGATGCCCGATCTTGGTCCCCCCCGACCCAGGTACAGGACCTCCGTCTTAGTTGGATTTAGCTTCAGCCGGCTTAGCTGCAGTCAACCTGCCACAGCTTCTAATGCCCTGGTTAGATGGTCTGGGGCGGCATCCGAATGGCCATCCATCAGCAGATAAGAGTTGGGTGTCATCTGCATATTGGTGACAACCCAGCCCAAAACCTCGGGCAATCTGGGCAAGGGGGCGCATGTAGATGTTAAACATTATTGTTGAGAGAATAGCTCCCTGTGGCACAGCACATTCAAGTGGTGCCTCCGAGAGGTCTGCTCACCAATCGCCACCCTTTATCCCCGACCACGGAGAAAGGAGGAAAACCACTGTAAGGCCACCCCGTGAACTCCGACGTCAGCAAGGTGGTGGGTCATGAGGTCATAGTTGACTGCGTTAAATTCTGCTGAGAGATCTAATTACAGTAGCAGCGGTGACCCGCCTTGATCCAGATGCCTTCTAAGGTCATCTGTGAGGGCGACCAAAACAGTCCACGTCTCGTGACCAGGATGGAAGCTGGACTGGAAGGGATAGAGGGTAGAAGTATCCTTCAGGAAACCTTGAAACTGCTCTGTCACCTCTTTCTCAATTACCTTACCCAGGAACGGTAAGTTTGAGACTGGACGGTAATTGGCCAGGACCATCGGGTCCAAAGATGGCTTTTTCAAAAGCGGACAGACCACTGCTTCTTTAAGTGTAGCTGGAAAAGTCCCTGTTTCCAAGGAAAGGTTAATAATATCAGCTAAAGAGTCTTGGATGCCCCCGCCACCTGCCTTAATAAGCCAGGATGGACATGGGTCCAACGGGAAAGTGGTTGGCTTCACTGCAGCCAAGATCCCGTCCACATCTTCCCGAGTAAGACGGCTGAAGTGGTCCAATAAGGGACCCAGAGATGGGCAACGGGCTTCCAGCTCCCGTACTGTATCAACTGTGACAGGGAGACTGGCAGAGAGTCGAGACGTTATCTCCGAAGTTGTATTTTAACTGATGTCTAATTGATTGTTTTAAGTCATTTTAGGAGCCAGCTTTTAGCATAAAAGTAGAGCTAAAGAAACCACAATAAATAAAACCAACAGCATTCATATGTATATTGCAGCACCAATTCTGATACATACCCATCAAGCACAGACATATCATCTGCTTGCGCACAGGGACAGGATGCACACCAATGGAAACCTAGAGCATGCAGCTTAAGATTTACTTCCAGGCCTCATTTTGGGCAGGAGCTCACAGGAGTGGAGCTCCAGAACCTCTACATTTTATCATACTCTTTTTTTCTTACCCCCCTCCCCTCCGAAATATTTGCTTCTGGGCTCCACTGCTCAAACCTCCTGTGAGAATGTTGCTGAACTCTTACAAACTTTCTAATATTTCCCCCCACAAAAACTGGGGAAATAACCAAAACATATCAAGCAGACAGATGGAAATCTTCCTCGTGCCACTGTGGCCACATAGGAGAAAGTAATTTAAAAAAATATGATGGGAGTAAGGTTTTATGATGACAATTATAATTCAAGAAGCATTTTAAGGTAGATGCTGAGCAGACATAATTTAGTACACCTTCTGGTGATGCCAGGGGTGTGTGGCACATGCAAATGAGTTGTGCAAATGAGCCCCGGCACCTTTTTCTACGAAATGACTCCTGCTTACTTCACCGACTGCATGCCTTGTTTTGATGCAATTTGGTGCCCTTTTGCTTCACTGGCTGTTGCTGCTTCTTCGCACCATTTTCCTAATCCTTTTTTTTGCCTCAAAAGTCTTTGATTCAATTCCTTATCCGTCATTTAATCCAACTAGCCATGGCGACCAATGTGATGTTTATAAGGATCTGCAGTGACATTGCTTCTGACAGGATACCATGAGCACCTCTGACAAAATCATGAGGGCCACACAGTCCATAGGGTTAAAAAGCAGCACGTGTGAGAATCGAGACTGTGAGAGCAAACCATAACTGAATTCAAACAACGGGAATTCCTTTGCAACCGCCGCTGAAAATCGCCGAGGATGGGAAGGTGCTTTCTAATGCTCACAAGAAACAATGATTTTTCAGATGTTTCTAATACCATACTGCTATCGTATTTCATCTTGAAATTCAAAAGCCCATGCGAAAAAGAAATGGGAGAGATCTGGTACACCATTCCTGCCTTAATTGCCTTCACGTGCCAATCAGCTATTTCACGATTTATGTAAAATCCGTCTATTAAAAAACCCCACCAGGGGGGGCGGAGCGTCGCCGGGTAATGGTGGACGCAAATTAACACAGCTCCTTTCCTTCCCTCCGAAATCCTGGCCCTATTGCTAAATCGCAGACTTTAAAAACAGCCCCAAATGGGAAAACCTTTAAAGAACAAAGCAAAGGCTAAGGAAACTCCAAAACTGAGAACGAAGAAGGCGACAGAGACGACCCAGTCGGTAAGGAAGTTTTTTCCCCTTAACTCCTCACCGGGGCGGGAAAACCAAGAGGCCTTAGCTATGGCAACAGGACAACTTTCCCCCGGGACTGAGCAGTTGCAGATGGACGAGGCTCCCTTAACAAAAAAAGACATTTTGCAGCTTAAAGAAGACATACATACCTTCTTTAAGGAATCTATGCAAAGCTGGCTAGCTCCAATAAACAAAAAACTTGAGGAGATGGAGAACGACATGGTAGTAACTGCCAAAATGGCCGAACACACTGCAGAAGCCTCACTTGCATTGCAAACAGAAATAAAGCAAATAAAAATTAAAGAAACAAGGCTGAATGCAAGAATTATAACGCTTGAAAACCGTTGGAGAGCCTATAATTTGAAGCTCAGAGGGATTAATGAGGGCGCGGAAGAAGAAATGGGTATTTTACCCTTTATTAATAAATGGCTGCTGAAGGTGCTGGGCCGAGAAAATAGCACAGCTCCTGAGATTGTAAAAGCCCTACGTCTGGGACCGCCTGCCTTAGCAAAGAAAGGAAGGCTAAGAGATATATTGGTCCAGTTCGCATTTCCCACAACGAGAGCTAGACTACTTCAGGAATCTAGGAAGAAAGATGCCTTGAGTCATGAGGGCCAAAGAGTACTAGTCTTATTAGACTTGCCACCAGAAGCCATAGAAAAAAGAAGGAACTTGAAATTCTTCGCAACAAAATTGTACACTGAGAACTTTCGATTCCGTTGGAGCCCTGTTTCTGACATTATAGTGTACAAAGGAGGGGCTCTACTAAAAGCATCAGATCTAAAAACGGGAAAACTGCTTTTAAAGAAACTGAACATTAAACTATCTCGAAGGGAAGAACAAGAACTACAAGCTCTTTCGCCAGACATAGAGGAAGAAGAAGAACAAACCCCTACTGACACATGAACTACTAATAAACTGACAATGCATATGAGAACAAGAAAAAAAGAAAAAAGAAGGAGATACAAGAAGAAGTTATTATACTGTGTAATATTTAAACTTTAAGTATGGTTATTAAGTTTTATAGTCAGAAACAGTAATTTCCAAAACCACTAGAGGGCAGTGTTAGTTAAGTAATTCAGATAGAACCTATGCAAGTATTTTAACTAGCATACTGTAGAGTGCAAGTCATGTTAAAGTGTAGTGTGCAGATATTGGGTATGTGTATTAGGTTCTATTGTTAGAAGAAGTAATGCAGTGCTAGTTAAGTAAATCAGATGGAACCTACGTATATTCTTTAACTAACATACTGTATAGTGAAAGTCAAGTTAAATATTATTTTATATGAATTTTAATTGGTTTAAATAGTAAGGGAGGGGGGAAAGTAATTTGAGTTAAAATTGAATGAGGGTACGATTATATGTAGATTAAATATGAAAAGGCATATATGATATGTTTAAATTGAAATGTGGAGTTTCACTCAGTCTGCTTATATCTTTACAGGAGGGAAGGGGGGAACGTTTACTTTGTATTGTTGCCTATGGAGAAAAGTTGTGACGTTTGAACAACGCCCCCGGATAGTGGTAATAGGTTTACTTTTACTTTTCAGATAAGAAAGCACTGTAACAGCTTTCTTTGCTCTGTTTGGTATTTGTAGGGGAGGAGTTTCTGAAAAGTTTCCCCTAATTAGGGAAGTTAGTTTAAAAATGATGACGCTTCCATCCTAGACCCTTGCCAGTCCGGCTTTCGCCCGGGCTATGGGACGGAGACAGTACTGGTCGCCCTGGTAGACGATCTCCAACGGCATCTGGATCGGGGCGGTGTGGCGGTGCTGATGTTGTTAGACCTGTCGGCCGCGTTCGACACGGTCGACCATCGGCTACTGACCCGCCGCCTCGCCGATATAGGGGTGAGGGGGTCTGCCTTACAATGGCTCTCCTCCTTCCTCGAGGATCGGGGACAAAGGGTGGCAATTGGTGGCGAGCGGTCCCGGAGGCGCACACTGGACTGTGGAGTGCCTCAGGGGGCAGTTCTCTCACCAATATTATTCAATATCTACATGCGCCCTCTTGCCCAGATTGCCAGGAGATACGGACTTGGGTGCCATCAATATGCAGATGACACCCAACTCTATCTGCTAATGGACGGCCGGCCTGACTGCGTCCCTGAGAATCTAGACCGGGCCCTGCAGGATATGGCAATGTGGTTGAGGAGGAGCGGGCTGAAATTGAACCCAGCGAAGACAGAAGTCCTTTGTCTGGGTCGGGGCGCCCGGGAAGGGGAAACACCTCTTCCGGTCTTCGACGGGGCGCCGCTGAAAGCGGCGCACCGGGTTAGGAGTCTGGGAGTTTTACTGGAGCCTTCATTATCAATGGAGGCCCAGATTGCAGCCACTGCCAAGTCAGCCTTCTTCCACCTGAGGCGGGCAAGGCAGTTGGCTCCCTTCCTAGAGCGCCAAGATCTGGCAACGGTACTTCACGCAACGGTCACCTCGAGACTGGATTACTGTAATGCCCTCTACATGGGGCTGCCTCTGTACCGAACCCGGAAGCTGCAGCTGGTGCAGAACGCAGCGGCCAGGCTACTGTTGGGGCTCCCTAAATGGGAGCACATACAGCCTGGGCTGCGCGAGCTGCACGGGTTCGTTACAAAGTGCTGGTCATTACCTTTAAAGCCCTATATGGTCGAGGACCTGTCTACCTCAGGGACCGTCTCTCCCTATATGAACCCCAGAGAGCACTGAGGTCAGCTGGAAAAAACTTGCTGACTATCCCCGGACCAAGAGAGGTGAAGTTGCAATGCACCCGCAATCGGGCCTTCTCCTCTGTGGCCCCGAGCTTATGGAACCAACTTCCAGAGGAAATGCGGGCCCTGCGGGATCTTGAACAATTCCGCAGGGCCTGCAAGACTTTCCTCTTCCGACTGGCTTTCGATGATGTAGAAAATTAAGTACTAATGATACCGCCATCATAATAAAGAACAAATAGCAATAGCATTAGCACTTTTATAACTGTAATTAATTTTAAATCTATTAGAATTTTAATGTTGAATGTAACCTTGTTTTTATACAATGGAATGTTACTGTTACTGTTAGCCGCCCTGAGCCTGCCCCGGCGGGGAGGGCGGGATATAAATAAAATTATCTAATCTAATCTAATCTAATCTAAATTATCTAAAAAGTTGTTTTTTAAGATAAGTTTTGTTGTGTGAGCTCTTTTTATTTTCTATTTTTATTTATCTTTGTTAGTTAGATTGGAAGATGACACGCCCATATAAGCTCCTCAGTTGGAACTGTAGAGGTCTCAATAATATTGTAAAACATAAGAGACTACTGAACACTATGCAAAGAGATAGAGCAAATATAGTATGCCTACAGGAGACGCATTTAAAAAACACAAATGGAAAACTATTGTCCACAAACTGGTTTAATCAAAGTTATTTGGCAGTAGGAACATCAAAATCTAGAGGAGTAGCAATTTTAATATCAAAATCAGTACCTTTCCATTGCCAAAAGGTAAAAGCAGACCCTAGAGGTCACTATATTTTTATTAGTGGAGAATTGGACGGCCAGCCACTAACAATTGCATCTTTGTATGCCCCAAATGTGAATCAAAAAGAGTTTTTGAAAACTACTTTACAACTATTGTCTGAATTTCAGAAAGGAGAAATAATAATTGGTGCCGACCTAAATTACATATTGGACCCTAAATTAGACAGAACATACAAAACGGGGAAAAAAATACTGAAACCAACAGGTATACAGAATATATTAGATACATTTAATTTGATGGACATATGGCGTGCATTAAACCCTGGAGTAAGGCAATATACTTATTACTCCACCGTTCACCAAATTCATACAAGAATTGATTATCTTCTAGTGAGCAAAAAGTTGGCTAACCAAATCCAAGAAGCAGATATAGGCCCCCGTACAATCTCAGATCACTCCTGGGTTACGGGATCATTTACCACTCAATCTGAAGACAAACAGGGATACCATTGGAAACTAAATAAATTATTGCTACAAGATGAACTAATTTGTAAAAAAATTTCAGCAGCGATAAAGGAATACTTTAAATTTAACACCACCAAGGATGTAACACAAAGCACATTGTGGGATGCTTTTAAAGCAGTTATTAGAGGGCAATTAATTGCAATAGCTTCCACTCATAAAAAGGAAAGACAATCACTAATACTAGACCTAACGAATAATATCAAACATATGGAACTGCAATATGCAAACAAAGGAGGGAAAAAACCGTTAAGAACATTAGAACAGGAAAGAAAAAAATTGGAACTATTGGAAACATCTCAAATACAAAAGAACTTATTGATACTCAATCAAAAATATTTTACTAAAACACCTAAATCGATAAAACTACTTAAACAGAGGACCACACAAACGAGGGCCTCCCATCTTATCCATAATATGCGAAATCAACAGGGATCCCTAGTTACTAAGTCAAGTGATATAATTCAAGTTTTTCAGAAATTCTATCAAAAGTTATACGAATCAGAGAACCCAAAACCTGACAAAATTAAAGAATATCTTACTTCAATAAACTACAATGTTAAAATATCTTCGGAACATAAGGCATACTTAGAACAAGATATAACTCCCCTGGAAGTCTCTGAAACCTTAAAGCATATTAAAAACAATAAGGCTCCAGGCAGGGATGGTATCCCTATAGAATTCTATAAGGCCTTTGAGCAAGAGCTGCTAGACCCTTTGGTTCACACCTGCAACTCGGTCATGTACAATGGAGAAATGCCTAACACGTGGTCCGAAGCAAGAATTACAGTAATCCCTAAACCTGGAAAAGACAAACAAAACCCAGCCTCTTTTAGACCTATCTCAGTTCTAAACAATGACTTTAAAATATTCTCTGCTCTGATGGCCAATAGATTGAATAATGTCATCACAGAATACATACATACTGACCAATCAGGTTTTATCCCCACAAGAACGTTAACGGATAATATCCGTAAAACAATGGACTTAATATTTTTGGGGAAACAAAGACAGGAAGAATCAGTTCTTTTGGCCATCGACGCAGAGAAGGCCTTCGATAGGGTGGAGGTCCCTTATTTAATTACTTTATTACAATACATGGGTTTTGGTCAGAAATTTTTAACTTCCATTAAAACTTTATATGCAAAACCTAAAGCACAAATCTATATTAATAATTATAGATCTGAGGACTTGGAGTTGCATAGGGGTACAAGACAGGGTTGTCCCCTGTCCCCTATACTATTCGCACTTTCTATAGAACCGCTGGCCTTTGCGGTACGTCAGGAGAAATCGATAACTGGCATATCAGTAGGAAACGAAGAGTATAAATTGAGTCTATTTGCCGATGACGCAGTTTTTTATGTTACAAACCCCCTCCAATCTATTTCATCACTATTAAATCATATCCAAATATTTAGTGGAATATCAGGTTTTAAGATAAATTATACAAAATCTGAATTATACCCTATCATAGTGTCTCCAAATACTAAATCAATTCTACTAAACGCCTTTCCGTTCAAATGGGTTCAAAAATCGATTCGGCACCTGGGTATACAAATACCATTAAATTTACAGGACCTCTATGCGGTCAACTACAAAGTAATGGATAGTACCATTAAACTACAATTGGAACAGTGGAGTAAATTAAATCTGACGTTGTTAGAAAAAATTGATATGATTAAGACCTTTGTTCTTCCTAAATATTTATTTCTATTTTATAACCTACCCTGTTATATTTCAACTAAGGATTTTGGAGAAAGACAAAAGTTTATTTCTAAATTTTTATGGTCAAACAAAAAACCAAGATTTCAATTTAAATTAATGACAAGACCAATAAAACAGGGAGGGCTAGGTCTACCTAATTTAGAAGCTTATTATTTAGCTGCGAATTTAAAAAACATATTAATGTATGCAATAAAGTACTGCGGAAAACCCTGGGTAAAAATTGAGGCATCATATCTAACAGATGACCATTTATGGGAAACCATTTGGAACAACCCTAATGACAGACACTTTGCCGCAAATAATAACCCATACTTAGCTCTGACTTTAAAACTTTGGGATAAACACAAAAAAACTTTAATACCATCCACTTCGCCGATGGCAAGCTTTCTGGGTCAAGCATGGTTTAAACCAGGACGTGAACCAGGGGATTTTAAAATTTGGAGAGAGGCAGGAATATACCAGTTCCAAAATATTATTAAGAATGGACAAATGCTTACTAAAACACAATTGGAAACGCAATTTAAAATATCAATCCCATGGTTTCAGTACCAACAAATACATTTCATCTTACATAACCCCAGAATTGTAGAAGTGATAGACAGGCCGTTAACAACTTTTGAAGACCTGTTAAAAAAGAATACAGAACGAACTAAAACATTAACGTCGACTATATACAACTTAATTAATGCTAAGGACTGGTCTGATATTACAACCCAACAGAAAGCTTGGGAGAAAGACTGTGGTATATCCTTCTCCCTGGAACAATGGCAATCCATTTGGGAATCTCCACTTTACACCACCTATTCATTAAATGTGAAACTCCAAAACTACAAGCTGTTTGCAAGATGGTACTTGACACCTAAAAAGCTTTTTTTGGCTCACATAAAACCAACTCCAGACTGTTGGAAGGGCTGTAAGCAGGAAGGGTCGTTTTTACATTGTTGGTGGCTGTGTCCAGAAATTAATAAATTTTGGAGAGAAATTAAACACATAGTTGATATTATTGCAGCTGAAGATATCCCCTTCACTCCAGAATCGTTCCTTTTGAATTTCTGGCCCAACTCAAAACTTTCTAACTTGAGAAAGGAATTAATAAGTCTTTTGATAATGGCGGCAAAGTTACTGATTGCTCAATTTTGGAAAAGAGATGCGTCCCCTACAACACAACAATGGCTGACAAAAATATGGGAGGTAGCAGCTTTGGATAAACTGGCAATACAAATAAAAGCAATGGAGACACAAAGGAAGAATAATAATTTTATTAAAAAATGGTTTCCGTTTTTTACTTATATAAATTTAGAAGAGGATCCTCAAAAATATGTACCAAAAAAATATATTGATTTTTCATATTATTGAGTATTATATTTAAAAGAATGATAACTTATTGTTTGGATTTATGGACATTTACTGTTATAAAGAATAAGAGGAGACTTACAATAATCTACGTATAACTGTTACATAGTTGTTCATCTTTCAAGAAATGTTGAAATGTTTAAATGTTAAAAGTGTATTCGAATTATTAATTGTTGTTAAAATTAATAAAAATTTAAAGTTTAAAAAAAAAAACCCACCAGTTTTGGCCTCAAGATGTAAAAGATAATTACACAGCATATCATTTTTAAAAAACTGCTACAGTGTAGTGGTTAGACTAAGACCAGGACACCCAGGTTCAAATTCCCAGTGAGGGTATGAAACACTTGGATCTAGTTCATTTTTCTCATCCTAACCTGCCACACAGGGTATAGAAAGAATATTATGCAGGATGGGACAACCATGCAAGCTGTCCTGATATCCTTAGTAAAAAATACAAGGTTTACCCAGTTTTAAATTAATATTTTTCATCAGTTAGAGTAACTAAATACATCCTCTTATTCTGGAAATTTTTGAAAAAAAAAGATGAAATTTAAAATTTAAAATGATTAAACCAATAGATTAAATAAAATATGTTATTTCTACTCCCTTGATTTTATTGATGTTCTTTATATTAGATCTTGCAGTCTGGAATTCAGCAGTTTTCCAGCTGTACACTACCTTTAACTGTTGTGAAAACATTTCCTTCTCCTTCGTTCTGTGTTCAGTGGCCCCTGGAACAATTCCGAGACATTGTGTGCCATTGCCACCTTCGTGTACTGTGGCTTCTTCATTTTCATTACTACACTGAAGAACTAAATCTGAATGAGTACCTGAAAAACAAAGCAGTGACTACATTAAAACTATGGACAGGGAACCAGCAAGACCTTGAAATGGCATCTCCTCCTTGGGGGGGGGACCAGTGTCCTGCCAGTGGTTCTCAAACTGCAGGCCAGGATCTGAAAGTGGACTGCAGATGGTTCAGGGGGAGGAGGCAGCTCCACTGGGGAAAGAAGGCCATGAATACGGAAGTTCCTCAGTAATGCTATATATATGCACCAAGATTCTCTAATGTAGCCCATACGGCAACCAACAAGCATGGCGGAAACCCAGAAGTGTACTACTACCCAGAAAACACAGGGTGAGTAACCGGGTATGCTATTTGGCTGTTTTGAAGCAGAAGGGAAGATGCCTGCATACTGTTCATGTAGCTGACCAAAAAACCCTACATATACTTCTACCTGGGCAAAAGAAGCACCATCCCTACAGTTTTAATCCAGCAAATAACCCTAGTGCCCCACAACTCCAGGAGTCTATGGGCTACATACATAATATATCACAACAGAGACTGAAACAGGTGCGAGATCTTCTGATCCCCTAATCACCTTCTATTTCCAATTCAGGGAGAAAAGAGGAGTGTGCAAGCACCAAGGTATGCTTTCATGTTGACCAATTAGCATCCAAACAACATTTGACTTGGCCTACAAAAGCAATCCCCTCCCCAGCTCAAAAAGGTAACTTACCGCAGCCAAAATCGGTGCTTGCACCTTCAAGTTTGGACATTGTTGATCTTAAATCATTTTGCAATTCAGATGGCATCAATGTGACGTTTTCAGCATCTCGTAACTATTCAACAACAGATGTGCAAAAAGAGGGGGGGGGAAGAATGATCAAATACAAGCACTTTGAATTGTTCCATAATAAAAGGAAACTAGTGCTTAAGTTTTTTTAAACTGGTGCTTAAATTTTCTTTATGAGTGAAGAGGAGCCTTTGCTGTATGAGCACCCAGTTCTTTTTTCACATCATACCAATCGTGAAGGACTGCCCTTATATGCACTATAGGTTTCTCCTGAAATACAGGGTACAAGCAGAAATTGACCATGCTCCCCTTGTTGAATATACTGAAAGAAAATGCTGCCATCTAGTCACACATGCACTGTTGGAGTATTGAACTGAAGGGCACTACTGAGGTCCTAGCCTTGGTGCCAGCAGGAGGAAGCGCATTTCGCCTCATCCCAAGGGTGCCCACCAGAACCGCCCTCAAATTCTTCCAGTTTGTAAGTGAATTGTTGCCAAACCGCTGCCCTGCAACCAACACTGACACCAGATGGGTTGGTATCTAGTTATACTGAACCAACAAAATGAGAGTGAAGGGGTGCTGTTTCCTCACACCTTCCTGCCCTTTCAATCCTCAGGAGACCCGTATCCGCACTTGTGCCTGGGGCTGTTGGTCCGCATTGCCTGAGATTATAAGATTGGCCTCAACAAAAAGTTCGTAACTGAACAGCAAGATTCTGCATTGAAATGCTACGCTTCAATATTTCTCATATTAGATTAAAAAGGTAAAGGTAGTCCCCTGTGCAAGCAACAGTCATCTTTGACTCTGGGGTGACGTTGCTTTCACAACGTTTTCACGGCAGACTTTTTACGGGGTGTTTTGCCATTGCCTTCCCCAGTCATCTACACTTTCCCCCCAGCAAGCTGGGTACTCATTTTACCGACCTCGGAAGGATGGAAGGCTGAGTCAACCTGGAGCCGGCTACCTGAACCAGCTTTCGCTGGGATCGAACTCAGGTCGTAAGCAGAGGACTCCGACTGCAGTACTGCAGCTTTACCACTCTGCGCCACGGGGCTTTCCATATTAGATTAGGTCCCCATAAATATAAGGCAGCGCTGTCCTTTGCTTAGCTCAAATTAACATTTACTTCCAAAACTCTGTTTTGTCGTTACGGATTTCTGTAATCCTGGCACTATTACATTGCTTATTAGATGTCTTGATTTACATTGTGTAAATACACCTCCGGTCTCAGTAAGCAAGCCAGACTGTAAATAAAGTAAATAGAAATAAAATAAACCCTAATGTGACTTACATACAACCGGTACTAAAAGATGTTGCTGTGTAGTCCAGAATTACCTCACTGGCTGAAATTCATGATAAAGTGACAAAAACTGGCTAGTATGACACAATACCTATTATTATTCACTCTTTGCTCATTTAGTTTCCATAGGAACCTACTGAAGGCACATGACTAAGCAATGTCTCAACATGCGATGAAGGAATTTTACATATTTGAAAGGGCCTTTACAAAGCAATCACTTACTAAAATGTTTCCCTGACCACCGTTGTATTCTGTGTCCAGGAAGGTAGGTCCTGAGAATGCTGGAAACTGGAAGGGGAAGCTGTTTGCTGTTTCTTGATTATACCTCAACGATCCAGAGGAGTCTGCCTGTATGACCGAGGACTCGGAACACAGGCTTTCAAAAGCTGCGCTGTGCATGGCCTCCATTTCTGAGAAGGGGGTTAGATGACCACTTGCATGGAGTTCCATACTATTTTGTTTTCTCATAATCTCAGGAGAGTCCCACAAAGTCTTATCCATGATGACCATACTTTGGAAGTTTTCTGGTATTTGTTGAATGGGCTGCATGTTTTGTGAAAGGCTGCTTAAGTTGCACGTCCAAGATTTTGGGGCTTGATTACCGTGCAATGTCTGCTGACCGTGCAGTTTTAAATGCCGTTGTTCCTTTACAGTATTTGTTGTTTCTGCCTCCTCGATCAAAGGCATTCCTTCGAGGTGTTCATCTTGAATACTAAGATTTTTGCTAGAGGTCTCGTGATCAGTCGTTAGAACATCTTTTTCCTGCAAAACAGTTCAAACGTTCAGTATCTTGCCTTAACAATTCAACAGTAGCCCTGAAGGACCAACAACAGGTTTAATTTAATTTTACAAACATCTTTGTCCTTGTGAAAAGTCCCCTTGTAAATGGACTGAAAGAGAACATAAAAGAATTCACAGCACTCTCTCTACCACAACAGTTCAGTTCAGTTTGCTTTATTACGGTCCATGACCAAATACACAGCACAACATATTCAAGGCCTTGTACCTTTCCTTGGCAGCTAATGTTCCAGTGGTGGCGAAGCAGTCCAGTTAAATACTTCACGGCCCTCACTGGCTACTGCTGTATGTTCTGTGAATCTGTGGCAAACTTTCCCCATGCTGTTTTGTAAGCATCTCT